>NW_019101992.1:200522-424242 GCF_001856785.1 Myzus persicae | reverse complement strand
TTGGAGTTGGCAGGTAACGCCGCCCGTGACAACAAGAAGTCTCGTATCATCCCCAGACATTTGCAATTGGCCATCAGAAACGACGAGGAGTTGAACAAATTGTTGTCCGGTGTAACCATCGCTCAAGGTGGTGTGTTGCCCAACATCCAAGCCGTTCTGTTGCCCAAGAAGACCGAAAAGAAAGCTTAAAAAACATTCTTCCGACACTGCACAACTAAAAAGGCCCTTTTCAGGGCCACCAAATTTATGAACAGTAATTCGGTAGATGTGAGTAGCCTTTTGTGATTGTAAAAACAGCGAGCGTAATTTTATATATATCATACAAACTCATTTAAAACAATTAGATACCTTGAAATGCAGTTACTACTACCGACTTCCTACCATCGAACCGTTGTCACTTGATTGCCAATTATTCCACGAGAAAACAGTGTGTACGGCTGATGTTTATGAATTGTTTTGCCAAATAACCGCAAACACACATAACCGGTAAAATTATGGGTGGATACGTATATTTTGATTTCCAATGTGTGAATTTCGCGTGGTCATCAAAACTGTTCAGCCTTTTTAAGAACGACAATTTAATGTCAATCGAAATCTGTTACTTTCCCCCAGAAGGAAGTCCCATCCAAACTTCACGAGAGAAAATGTAGTGCAGTGTTCACCGTTAAAAATTTCATAGAACGTATTTAATTTCCATCGACACATAAATAATGTCAATTTTTCGATTCAACGAAACAAAATTGTATTTCAACAATATTGTAACAGCATTTTACTGTCGTTGGTGTATAAAGAAGTACAAATGCTCACATCTTTTGTCAATAGTCAATACTTTATTTAACTATAGGTAATCTAAACTATTATGAGTTCTGCAGTAGACAGACTTGGAGATTTGAGACTTCATAGGATATCTTAAGACTATAAAAAAATATTTATTCAAATCGGAAAAATATAATAAAATGAAGTGCTGCATTCCTTATGGTAAAACACTATACAAAAGTAGTACTTTTGGTATACCCAAAGCATCATTAGATTTGTGGGAAAATACACTAGGTATGAAATTGAATGAAAATGTTCTCATTTGTCAAAAGCATTTCAAGGAAGAGGATATTATTAGGACACGGGTATCTGGTACTGAGTATATTTAGTAGAATATTTTTTGGAACAATGTGGTTTATCGTATTTGTTAACTGTTAAGTTTTATTTTAAGACTAATAATTAATAAATATATATATATATTGGTTGTATTATAGCTTGCTTATTATGATAAAATAATAAAATATAATATATAACTTACATTATAATATTAATTTACTGTTAAACGTGTACAGTTTGAAAGCAGACTTCAATAAAATGGTTGGAAAATAATATAAAATCGTTTAATTAAATAGGCTAAAATAATTACAAAATTTAAAATTCAGCAGGCAGCCGGCAGCGACACGGTAAATTACTTTTCTCTTGCAGAGAGCGCTCAATGTAATTTCCAGCACCATGAAGAACTCAATTTGGTACTCACCTTATCATACGCCGATGGGCAGTATATCCTAAATTGTGATTGATATTAACAAAATTAATTAAAAGTGTATTGGTACAAATGTTTTGTGGAACAAACGTTCATCGGAACAGATGTATTGCGGAACAACGAGTAAAATTTAGATATTTTGGATAAGTTGGAACAAATATATTGCGGAACAAAAAGTAGCTAAAAAAAATTACTATCGTTCCAAAACACTTATGATCCAGGTTTTTGAGGAGCCACAAAATAATTGTTCTGAGAGATTTTTTTCCACAAAACATTTGTCCCGATAGACCTTAGTTCCGCAAAACATTTGTGAAAACGGACTTTTGTATCACAAAATACTTGTTCCACGTTTGAAACATGTATTTTGTGGAAAAGAAGTCCATCGGAACATGTGTGTGCGGAACAATATGCAAAGTCCTGTTTATTGTACGTATCGTAATAGTAATATATTTTATATCGTATGATTCGTATGTGCATTGTGCAACCCGCCCTTGGGGATTTTATATCTCGTTACGTTCGTCACGTTGGCTATGCTGATCCGGTCTCTCTATTATCAGCACAATGTTTGTTTACGTTTTATTGTTAAAAGTCGTCAAATTTAAAAGTGAAAATACATGAAGAAGTTTAACCATTTTTGAATTTTGATTTTCATATTTTTTATTTATAAAATATTGTAACATATTTTGTAATATTGTTTTGTATATTGTAATATTATTTTTTAATTATAAACTGCCTCGAAAATCCACTGTTTCATTGACTATTGACTCAATATTTAATATCATTAATCAATACTCAATATTCTTGCTACCGTTAAATTTTGTGTTCAATTATAAATTGTGAGTGTTCCGTATAGGCGTGTTAGATTAATTATAAGAAAAAATATATAAATGGACTGGTTTCGTCTTAAACATAATATGAATATTATGTAGTTAAGCACAACTTAATGTTTATGTTGCAGGTAGCTGGTGGACAGCTAAATTATTTGTTTTACGAATGTTCCTTAACATAAACTTTGTGTTTCTGTTCATTGGAAGATTGTAGTTCAATGGATTACGAGTTCAAAATTAAAACCGGTAATGAAAGAGCTAAAGTTGAAGAGCTGTTTGACTATGAAGGGTGTAAAGTTGGAAGAGGTACCTATGGTCATGTCTACAAGGCCAGAAGAAAAGATGGGTACGTGACATATTATGTTAATGTTGAATAAACTTTTGTATGACTTGAACATAATTTCACAATGATGAAAGATCCCAACTATCACAGAATCTAAATAAATATTATTGGTTTGATCATCAATGTTAAATACCTACTTAAATATATTTTACTCAAAAGGCTCATGGTTAGGTTTGTATCTGTTTATTTATTTTAAGCCACTGCTGTCAGCTATTGAGTTCTAGGTTTAAACTTGTGATGATTTAAGTTATTATTTTAATATTTAATACCTATCATGTGATTTAAGTACTTACATAACTTATTACTGATGTCAGTAAGAGTTGTTATATGTGATTTGAGTCACATATGTGTATAGTAATAAATTGCAATTTAAATATTTACTATTTACTTAAAAATGTTAAAGCATAATGGTATAGTATGTGAATTTTAGTTTGAAAATATTTGGTAATATATAACATTAGATTGCTAGTCTACATAATAGAAAATAATAATAAGTATTTTGGAGTTCTGAAATTGCTTGTCATTTTTTTTTTCAGGCTATCTTAAAAAGTTATTGAATATGCTTACTTTTTTAGGGACAACAGTAAAGACTTTGCTTTGAAGCAAATCGAAGGCACTGGATTATCAATGTCAGCATGTCGTGAAATTGCTGTTAGTTTTTATATTTATATTTTTATTTACTGATCTGTTGTAACTTAAATAATCATTTACATATTTTATTCTAGTTGCTACGCGAATTGAAGCATCCAAATGTAATAAATCTAATTAGAGTATTCTTGTCACACAACGATAGAAAAGTTTGGCTGCTCTTTGATTATGCAGAACATGATCTTTGGGTAAAAATTATTATAATTATCAAATAGTACATAATAGAAAATATTATACATTTTAATTTATTGTCATTATTTCTTATGTATTGTTAACAGAATAAGTGTAGACATTAATTTCTGTTTAAATCTTTATTGCTTATAAATATATATGATTAGCTGTTGATTAATTGTAGTGATCAACAAATAGTTAATATAAAATGTATAATTTAAATACCTCAATATCAATTATAACAGCACAAATGGTCCCATGTATTTGGCTATAGTTCTTAAATATAAATTTAGATTAATTTGAGTACTTGAGCAACACAGAGCAGCATTTTCAACTGAATCAATTAAAATTTGAAAAAAAAACTGAATAAATTAAACTAACATGGTTAGTTTATGAGCTAGCACTTTTGGGGAACAAATGACACATGTACAACATTTTTATTTTATATAGGTTGAAATTATTAAAAAATATATCACCGATGAAGGTGTATTATTTATACAAATATTGTAGTAAATGCAAAAAATATAAATACATGTATGTATGCAAGAAAATATTTTTAAAATACATGATATTAAAACAGTGTATAATTTCTGTAAAATGGTATACATTAACAGATATTGGCATTATTCAATATAATAAACATGTTATGTTTTATTTTTTAGGAAACATATTTTACAAACATTAATGAATGATCATAATAAATTTAAAATGTATCAATTACATTTAGTAATATTTAAACAGTTGCATTTAGTTAAAAACGAATTAACATTTTATTGTGTTCTAGCATATAATTAAGTTTCATAGAGCAGCCAAAGCAAATAAAAAACCAGTAATGGTTCCAAAAGGAATGGTTAAATCATTACTGTTTCAAATCCTTGATGGAATACACTATTTACATTCAAATTGGGTTTTACATAGAGATTTGGTAAATATATTTTAAATTTCATTAGAACATATTTATGATTGTTTTTATTCTTAGAAACCAGCTAATATCTTAGTAATGGGTGAAGGCCCTGAAAGAGGACGTGTAAAAATAGCTGACATGGGGTTTGCTCGACTATTCAATGCCCCATTAAAACCACTTGCTGATCTTGACCCAGTTGTAGTTACTTTTTGGTATCGTGCTCCTGAGCTGTTATTAGGGGCAAGACATTACACAAAAGCTATAGGTAACTATATTTTAAATCATACATTTTATTTTTTTTATCAAAATTCAATTGTTTTCAATTTTATATTCAAGTTCTAAAGCAGAATATTTTTAATAAAATGTTGACTATATTATTATTAACTATTAAACAAATAAACCTACAATTACTATTTTTAAGATAATGTTATATTAACTATACGGTTATTAACCATAGTAATTAAAATCAAGAATTAATTACTCACATGGAAGTATATTAAAATTTATTCTATATTAATCATAGTGTATTACTTATAATATTTTTTTTGTTAAATATTATTTAGATATTTGGGCAATTGGCTGTATATTTGCAGAATTACTAACGTCTGAGCCCATTTTTCATTGTCGCCAAGAAGATATCAAAACAAGTAATCCTTACCACCATGATCAATTAGATAGGTAAGTTAAAAGTTTAAAACTGCTTAATTTTATACATTTTTATAGAAAAATTGACTAAGGGGAAAGAACATACTTGTGTGAACACAATCTTTTTGTGTGTAATGCATATAAACGTGCTCAATTTAAAAAAATGAACATGAACATCATTTATTTGATTTGTTCATTGACCACTTAATTTCCATAATTTATTTATAACTTATAGTTTATATTTCAATCTACATATTTGTATTTGATTATACAATTTTATCTGACAAATGCATTGTATGTTTACTATAGGAACAATTTTTACTTTTATGTGAATGGATTTACTTATTTTTATTAATTTACAGTTAGTAGTAAAAATTAAGATTATATTCAATGATATTAATTATTAATATTATATTTTGAAAATTAAGTATTTCTCTAAAAAGTTATTTTTATAATTATTCATTAAAAAATGCTGCCATTTAATCATAAATATTTACAGATTTGTAAAAAAATCATCTGCACAAAGTATATAATTTCATGCATAATTATGAATCAGTTTAAATAATTTTGGAAAATTCTATTAATTTGCATTGATTTTCAACACTAGTACATAATATCAGTTATCATCAGACTGTTGAGCTGTATGGTTGTGCTGTACTTTACTCTGTGCGTTATCTTTTTCTAATTTATCAATTTCACTCTTCGCAATATTTAAATTGTTTCTAATTATTTTCATCATGACTGGAGTTGTTTGTAATATTTGTAATATTCAATTCGCAGAGCTGGATATTCCTGTCAAATGCGATAGTTGTACTTTATCTGCTCATCCTAAATGCACGGGACTCTCTTCAACTGAAGTTAAGTGTCTGGCTTTAAAAAATAGGTCTCTTAAATATTTTTGTGAAAGCTGTGATCAAGGTCTTAAAGAATTACCGGAATTGAAGCTGTTGATAAAAAAATTATTAGTTGAAGTGGAAAATTTAAAAAATATGAATTTTAATTCTGATTCCAGTAATACGTCATCTGTGCATTTTTCTAATGAATTTATTTTTAATGAAATTAATGAGCGTAATCGCTGCGCTAATAATTTATTATTCTATAATATTGAAGAATGTGATTCAAACCGGTTGGATGATCGTATTTCATTTGACCTGGCACAAATAAATAACGTCATTAAAACTATTTTGGTTGATTCGTCTATTATTCCTAAGAAAGTTATTCGCATCGGTCGTTCGCAATCGGGTAAATCACGTCCAATTAAAGTCATCTTTGATTCTAAGTCTGATGTATTTGATATTATTATGAATAAACGCAAGTTATCACAATGCAATTCATCACTATCATCGATTAACATAAGTACTGATCGGACCCTGTATCAAAGAGAGGCTATGAAGAAATTACGTGAAGAATTAAATCAACGTACTTCAAAAGGTGAAATGGATTTAACGATCAAGTTTGTTCATGGTACCCCTAATATTGTTAAAAAATCGGATGTCATCTCTACTCATTCTCAACCTCAACAATCTCAAAATTTTTTAAAATAAATGTTATGTATCAAAATGTAAGAGGTCTCAGGACGAAACTTCAATTTTTTCGTAATTCTGTTAATAATTTAAACTGTGATTTTTTATTTTTATCCGAAACTTGGTTAAATGATACTATTAATGATGTAGAACTTGGTATTATTAATTTCAATATTTTTAGAGCTGATAGAATTGGTACTCGTGTTTGTAGAGGAGGTGGTGTGTTGTTGGCCATCAGAGATAATTTGGAATGCAGACGTATTGTTATTGATAATATCGGTGGCATTGATCAGGTATTTGTATTAGTTAATTATAATAATGTTAAATTATTGTTAGGCTGTGTTTATATTCCTCCCAATACCCATAAAGATATATATATTAAACACTGTGAGTTAGTGGAGAATATTATTCTTGTTCATTCAATAGTGAATATACTTATTATTGGTGATTATAATGTTTCTGGTTTCTCTTGTACTGATTATACCCAAATTAATGATCCCAATTCGAATGTTATAATCAGTTCATTTATTAATTATTTGAATTTAAAACAAGTTAATAGTATCCTTAATGAGCGGTTTGATATCTTAGATTTAATTATGACTAATAATTGCGTTGATTGCATACGTCTAGGTAGTTCACTTACACCGTTAATTGACTCTTATCACCCACCATTGGATTTTATTTTATCCATTTCTACACCTGAATTTCTTTCCGAAACATCATGTCCAGTTGTTTTTAATTTTAATGCATGTAATTATAATGATGTTAATCTGTTTCTTAATAGCATTGATCTAATGTCTAATTTGATAAATCTTAATGTCGATTTAGCGGTTCTTAAACTAAATGAAATTATATCCCACTCGTTTGATATGTTTGTTCCTAAAATTAAATTAAATCATTATGATTCGCGTAGTTTATATCGGTCCAATCCTATTTTGAGAAATTTAATTAAACTAAAAAAACAGGCACATAAAAAATATAAAATTACTAATTCACATTCAGATTACATATTTTTTTCTAACTTACGTAGTAATTGTAAAAAATTGTCTTCTCAAATTCATGCAAATCATTTGTTAAAAATTGAAAATAATATTAATACCAACCCGAAGTCGTTTTGGAATTATATTAAATCTTTGAGATCTAATCGTTCTAATATTCCCCTTTCAGTATTTTTGGACAATAATTCTGCGAATAATATGAATGATACCATTGGGTTATTTGCTAAATATTTTTCATCAGTATACACAACTAGCACAACTAATATAACAGACGATTACAATAATGATTTATTTTATAATCAGTTTCATAATTTTAATTTGAATTCATTTATTATTCATGAACACGAAATTATAGATTATATTGGTTCACTTAATGACAAGGCAAGTATTGGACCCGATGGAATTCCTACAATTTTTTTGAAAATGTGTTGTCAAACTCTCGTTAAACCTTTGTATTATTTATTTAATTTGTCTCTGTCCAGTGGAACATTTCCTCTTTGTTGGAAAAAATCTTTTATTTCTCCTATACATAAATCAGGTGACAAACAAAATGTGAAAAACTATAGGCCAGTTTCGAAAATGTCAATTTTGCCAAAAATGTTTGAAGCAATTATCTCAAAAAAATTATCAAATTTACTGTGCAATAATATAAGCTTTTCTCAACATGGATTTGTACCAAAACATTCGATTCAAACTAATTTATTATTATATCATAATTATCTTGTAAAAGCTCTTGATCAAGGCTTCCAAGTGGATACTATTTATACGGACTTTCAAAAGGCGTTTGATAAGGTGAATCATAATTTACTATATCATAAATTAAAAAGTCTTGGTATAGGTGGGAACTTTTTACAATGGTTATTTTCGTATCTTTCTGATCGTACTCAAGTAGTTAAAATTATGTCTTACGTTTCTGATGACTATCCTGTCTTATCAGGTGTTCCTCAGGGCAGCCATTTAGGCCCTTTACTATTTTTAATTTTTATTAATGATCTCCCACTAGTCCTTGATGGTTCTATAAACATTTTATTATTTGCGGATGATGCGAAGATTTTCTGTACAGTTAATTCTTCAAGTGATGCTGAATCTCTTCAACATAATCTTAATAAATTTCATTTATGGAGTAAATTAAATTTATTACCATTAAATATTGATAAATGTCATACGATAACATTTACACGTAAAAAAAATCCTATCTTTTTTAACTATAATATTGAATTGTGTTCTCTCACTAGAGTAAATGTAATCAAAGATCTTGGTATTTATTTTGAAAGTGATCTTTCTTTTAAAACGAACCATAATATGATAATTAATAAATCGTTTAAGATGTTAGGCTTTATTAATAGAAATACTAAAGATTTTAAAAATCCGTTATGCTTAAAAACCTTGTATACATCTTTAGTTAGATCCAATCTTGATTTCGGCTCCGTAATCTGGTCATGCAAATACTTGACATATATAAATGATTTGGACAATGTACAATATAAATTTTTAAAAAGGATTTCATACTTGTCAAATATTCCATTATCTAGGGACTCTCTCCATCTAACTCAAGATTATATTGGCCTTGTTTCTCTTTCACTTAGACGAAAATTAACTGATATTATGTTTGTCTATGATCTTATTAATTTCAATATTGTGTGTCCAGAATTGTTGTCTGAAATTAGCTTTCGAATTCCATATCTTATTACACGTAATTCAGATTTATTTTTAGTCCCTCATTATAAAACGAATAGTGGTACCAATTCTTTTTTCCCTCGAGCTTTAATTTTAGCTAATAAAATTTGTATACATTTAGATATATTTTTTCTCTCACGCAATTGTTTTAAATCTAAATCTATGTTATTATTAAAAAATATTGATTGATAAATNAAAAAAAAAAAAAAAAAAAAAATGTTTATAATGTAACTATAATTTTATATATTAATTATTACTTTTATTTCAGAGTTATTTTTATATTATTTTATCTGTTTTTGTTAGGTTTTACTACACTTATTTAGTTTTTATCTGATATGTTTTCTTTATATAATTTGTAAAAGGGTATATACCCGTTGATATACAACATAAATAAAAATAAATAAATAATAGCATTTGATTAAAATAATAACATTTTTAACTATGACAAGTTTTTAATAGTGTTTTAATTATCGTATATGTCTATATCATATAGTGGTATGCCATTATTACATTCGCAGTATATTTGATATCACAACTATCATATCATCTTAAGAGGACATTATACGGACATTTGTTGTTTGGGTCTTACAAGTGGGTAACATGTCAAATTGTACGCTCAACAGATCACGTTTAGCTCAGTAAGTTTAAAAATTAGAGTGAATTACCTCTTATAAAATTTAGAGGTAAGACTATTATTTAAGGCATCTTGAGGGCTTTTTTAATACTTTAATTTTAAAATACTCAGAACTCGCCTTAAAATTAAAATATAATAATAAACCCATTAGATGTCCTAGATAATAATATTCCCTTTAATTATATTCATATTCACTCAAATTTTTAAACTAACAAAGATAAATCTGATCTACTGAGAGTAGAATTTGCTATGTTACCCACTTGTAAGATAGAGACAGCAAATTTCCTTATAATATCCTCTAACATATACACCTATGCCTTGTTTTAGAATTTTTAATGTAATGGGCTTTCCTCAAGAGAAAGATTGGGAAGACATAAAAAAGATGCCAGAACATCAAACTTTAATGAAAGATTTCAAACGATCAAAGTAACTATGAAAGTTATTAATAATTTAACATAAAATATTTTAATGTTTAAATGTAATAACTACTAATAAGTATTGATTATAAACATTACAGACAGCTCACTGAGCAGTTCTTTGGTGGCTTAAAATTATTACTCTTGATAGAGGGCGAGACCACAAAACTATTAGCGATTACAATGGTATTTTGCATTACTACCCACAAGCGCGTTGGTATCGCTAGTATTTTAGTCGTCTCACCATCTACTGGAATTTATTATTTTATGTCAGGGAAAAACCGTTTAGTGAGCTATCTATACAATATTTATAATCAATGGCTAAGCTATATTAATTAACTTATTATATTAAACTATTTTAGTTATTCAAATTGTTCTCTGGTAAAGTATATGGACCGTCATAAAATAAAACCAGATAGTAAAGCATTTCATTTGGTAAGTAATATGGTACATTATAAACTTGATCATTACCAAAAAAAATAATGTTTCCATGTTGATTTTGTTTTAGCTACAAAAATTATTACTGATGGATCCAAACAAAAGAATTACTTCGGAACAGGCTAAACAAGATTCATATTTTCAAGAAGATCCCACGCCCACCTCAGAGTATTTAATTACTTATATTTATGAAAATTAAGTAAAAATGTATTCTACTAATGTATTTTTCTTAGTGTTTTTGCTGGATGTCCAATACCATATCCTAAACGAGAATTTTTAACTGATGATGATCAAGATGATAAAGACAAACGACAGCAAGCTACCAATGTATGTTGTTTTTTTTTATCATTGATAAATAGTACATTTTGGTTAATGTTTTTTATATCAAACTATAGTTACAAAAAGTATTTAGAAGTATTTTAATGACTGCAATATATCGTTCTAAAAATAGTACAATTTATATTATTTGGAAATTAAAATATAGTTAAAAGCCAAACGAATATTTAATTAATTGATCTCTCGCATAGAAAATATTTAAAATAACAATGATTCACACTGTAAAGCCAAAGTAGAATAAAATGATTAATATTTGGGTGTGTTGATATAATGTTAAGTAATAAAATTGGAAATTATTTTCCAAGGATACATTTTTTCGTTACACCTTAAATTAGAAACTACTTTGCTGTCATAACTTATAATTCTTAAGAGAATGTCTTACTCATATTTTTTGTCCCCGAATTACAAATATATATACGTATAAATATAGTATTGTTAATATGCCTTCAAATTAATATCATTGTAAATATTGGAGTAAAGTGACTTACTATGATAACATACAGATATTTTTATCTTCAACATTAAAAATAATAATTCTGTAGGTATTGATTGAGTTAAACATTATTGACTGTATGATGCATATGTAAAATGGTAACAACAAATATGAATGTCACATGATCTTGAGAGTTATAGGATATGACATTGAAATAGATTGTCGGTATCTTACACGCATTTAGTTTGTAGTATAGTACAACTGCTCTCTGTACTTCATTAATTTTTATTATACCAAAAAATAATAATTAATAATTACATTGTTTGTTACAAAAACAATGTTAGTGCCATGTGATTTGTAGCTTGATAGTAGATTTTTTAGATTCTAAGTTTATTTTAAGTGTTTTAGTTATTTTTTTTTTTTAATTTTAGTCATTTTATTTGAAAAAAAAAATTCTATAAAATAACCTTTGTCTATAATAAATTTATGTAGTATACTACAATAGTAGCATAATTTGATCATGTTTGTGGAAGAGAGTGGGGTTGTACATTTTACCTATTATGCTTCCCACCTCCCAAAAAAATTGTATATAGGGTGAATTTTGAAGCATACTCACTCTATACTAAATAGCCATATTCCCATATTCCTAATATTTTTTGTACCACTTAAGGATGATCCTGTAACAATACATAAACTTCTGTTTTCAAATAGAAATACCTTTCTTTCAATTTTAATTATTTAGTAAATTTTTTTTTTGAGAATTTTGGTGTTACTAAATCAAAATTAGACGAGTATATTTAGCTGTATAACTTAGTGTACAAAAGATAATACGTCTTTGGTTAAGGTTTCAAGTAGAAATGGGGGCTTTGCTGATTTGAAAATGTTAGAAATTACTATTGATCTATCAATTTAAATAATTTGTAAAAGGATCCAAGTTTAGTAAATAGTAAATACTACATCCAATATTACATATAGTTTATGTTCTTGTAAAATAATTTTAAGGGATTCTTATTCTTATAGTGTATGCATTTTAATAACTTAAAAATGACTCATTAGAATTTCCAATTAGAAACATCAATAGTTTCAAGTTAAAAAAGAATTATTTTTCAAATAATCAGGGCTCTTAAAAACGAATTGCCGATCTAGGGTTACGAGTCCAGATTTTTGTATTTTTTAAATTGTTGTATCTTAGTTAGCTACAGTTTTAATTTAACCAAAGAATCATTAGACAGCATGGGAGATTAAAATTTAATGAATTTGGTGAATTCATCTTCTTCTTTTTCAGTAAGTTCATGTTGAAAAATTTAACGTTCAAATGTCGAATCCTATAGAAAGGTTTAATCAGCCATTTAATTAACTACTTAAAAAGTTAAAAATCATCAATTTAAAATGCGGGAAATTCAATAGTTTTGTACCACAAACACTATAATATGTATTTCAACAAATTTGGGCAATACTTCAATAGTAATAAGTGTTTATTACAAAGTAATTTAATCTTAGTTATGTACTTTGTGTACTAGCTATGCTATGTTCACGTTTAGAAGCGATCTCAGTAGCCGACTTCTGTACATGGGTGTGGCTTTGTACCGCAATGCTAGCCTAACGTGCCTATATGTGGGAGAAGGGTCTGGCTGTCACTGACAAAAACTGGTCGCCGCCTGGATCGCTTCTTAACGTGAACAGAGTATAGCTTAAGGGATTTAGTTTTTTTGTGTTATTTCTATTAAATATGCTATAATGCTATAGTACTTATAAATAATAATATTTATAGTTAAATAAGTATATAAATGTGTTTGCCAATTTAAAAAATAAAAAGTCATGGGGCGTCAAATCTCCTCTCCGTCTTATGTCACTGAGTCACAATATAATATTTTGATTCATGTATTTATAATAAGTAAAGTACATAGAGCAGTTACTCCTTACTACATGTGAACTAAATATAACTACTGATGATCTTTCTTAATCATATTCTTTGGTTTATTATGTGGTAGACTAAAAAATAATAATAAAAGTGTTGTTTCTTATTTATTTAAAAGACCATAAAATAGTTTAAAAAAAATTATTCTGTATTATTAACAAGTATCTAATAACTCTATGTAGGTGCCTTTGTAATATGATATTCATAAATACCCACCACAAGAATCAAAATACTACAATTTTTTAAGAAAATAATTAAATTGAAATTTGAAAGCGATATTTTAGCATTACCTTGACTTTGAGATAGTCATCATTGATTTTTATTTATAAACACACATAATAAAGTATATATTATTATACTACCCATTGAATGCACATTATTATGTGTGATTACAATTTTTTTCAATTCCATGGTTTTTTGCGTATTTAAATGCTCTTTGATTTTTCTATTGCTTTACAAACTTTACTTCTTTTAACAAATACATATTTATAAATCATCATATTAATATATATTAACTGCATGCTCTTCAATAATTTTATGACTTAAATATTATTTTGCTAGATTTTTGCATATGATCGTGGACGTTACTTAATCGATAGTTCTAACACTCCCATTTATAATAAGAACAATAGTATCACGCCTAGATTTGACAGTATTACCCAGGACCATCGTAATAGCTTAACCAACAACGCTTATGTTAATAGTTTGCACAACTGGCATGGCTTAAGTCACACTACGCTAGAGGTAATACACATTCAGAATTAAGTTTTTAATATTGATGGGTTTTAAAATTGTTATATTTAATACAAGTACAACTGTACTTACTAGATTTACAATGTCTTATAATAGATTTATGCTTATATAGTTATTTTTTGATATCATTTGTTGTGTAGTATTTATTGATTGTCTTATATTTATTGGTTTGCGGTGATAATTATTTATTAATTTTTTTAATTAAAAAACTCATTCTTCAAATATTACTCTAGTTGTGATGGATCATATTTTTGGTTTTTATAAAAAAATACTATTACAAGAAGTAGGTAGACACATTTGTAACAGTTTACTGTTTATTTTTAAACATTTAGTATAGTTTAATATTATGCTATTAAATGTAGTTATATATTATTATCTTTTATTCTTGAATATTTTTTTTGTAGTATGATTGATTATTTTATATAGCTTTATTGTAAATACATTTTAACAAATTATGATATCTACTCATGTTCTTAAATTAAAATTATCTGTGTAGGTATTAACTTGGGCATTTGTATAGGCATGAATTAGTTATTACTAAAATCAGATTAAATAAAATGAATCAAATAATTCTGAAATTTAAAACTTGTACTAAAATTGAATTCATATTTAATCATAACATTTGTATTATCTAATTAATTAGATAGAATAATTAGTGGTGTTATATTTTTATTATATACAATAATTTCAAACCATTGGGATCCTAGACATATTTAAGTTTCTTTTCAATTATTAAAAATACTCAAGTGTATAGAAAGTATCCAAGTATCCAGGGGAGTATTTTTAAAAAATATTTAGCTTTTTAGTTTTGTAAGTGTCAATGTTCAATTTAATTTATTATTTTACTGTATCATAAATTGTAATTATTAGGGTGCACATTCTGATCAGTCAGGCAGTCATCATAGTCATCAGCAACAACATGCTGCTAATCAAAAACGCATGCGCATGAATGGGCTTGGCCAACATCCTAGTGTCAACCCAGGAACAGTGATGCCACCTACCGTTCAACAACAGCAGCAGCAGCAGCAGCAGCAGCAACAACAACAACAGCAACAACAACAACAACAACAGCAGCAACAACAACAACAACTACAACAACAACAACAACAAGTTCAACAGCAGCAACAACAAGTACAGCAACAACAATCTCAACATCCACAGCAGCAGCAACAGCAACCACAACAACAGCAGCAACAACCACAACACCCACAACAACAACAGCAACAACAACACCAACAACCACAACAACAGCACCAACAACCACAACAACAACACCAACAACCACAACAACAGCACCAACAAGACTTCCATCATGTGCCTCAACATCAACAAATGATGTACTCTCAAGTCAATCCCAATGGGCCTGGCCCCAATTATTCACAGAGGTTTTGATTAAATCGATATCAATTTCAATTAACTGATGAATTGTATTGCTTACTTACTTTTATCAAGTGCATATGAACTAAGTTCAACAGCACACCAAAATATGTTTTGACTAAAGAATTTATTTTGAGGTTTCATATTTTTAGTACAAAAATTAAAAAAATTAAAATATGTACATCCATTGAAGTTCAAATTGTTTCATGTTTTTTTTTTAATTATGATTAACTAAAATTTGAATTCACGTGTTATACCATACCCATATTCATAAATTATTTTACTTTTAAATCACAGATATTTGTTGTCTTTTAGCCTCAAAGATTTTTAAAGCTATTGTGAAAATGAATTATTAATTAATATATATATATATAATATATATTATATGTACATATATAATATACTGTATAATAAATTTGACACTACGGTGCCTAAGTAAATTTTGTCTTATATGGTAATTATTAATAATTCATCCCTGAACCCCATCATACCTTACCCTTTTCAGACCCTCTTCAATTTACCTTTTTCTTTAAATCACTAAAAGAAAACATTTACTTATTGTGGTTGTAAAAAAATGAGTATAGCGTACTAATAATGTGTACTTAAGTTGTATTGTGTATTAACACTAAACTTCTAACTTATATTTTATATATACTGGTGATACATAACACTAAATACTAAATCTCAGTAAGTTACTTTTATAAAATCGAAGATACAATCATTAAAATGGTTTATGGTCTGAATTTTTGTAATGGTTAATGCCTAATGGGTTCAAGGTTCTCGCTAAATAACAAAGTCCAGGCTAGTTAGTGATAATTTTTAACTGAGTTAAGTTAATCCTAATCTTTTTTTAAACTTAGTTAAGTTAAAAGTTAACTGATAACTTATAATTAATTTATTAACTTAATTAAGTAATTAATTTTTTTTTTTAAATTTAAATTATAAGCATCTAGTTATATGGTTTAAAATAATAAAAAGTAAATGTTTATGCAATATACATCATCAATAACTATTTTATTTTATTTATTATTTAATTATTTATAAATTAACGAAATTGGATTTGATTAAAAGTTACTCGTTATTTATGAAATTTATATCAATAAAAATCAGCATATTATTGCTATATGAGATAATTTCACCTTGAAGCTTGGTGATATACATATATTATATTCTTTTTTTGCGATTTCACCTTTTAGAGAGCCGGGTGTGGAAAATGGGTAATAACTAATAAGTAATAACTCATTACTAATGACTAATGAGCAATGTACTTTTTATGTTGAATGGCACAATCGTATTGTTTATTTTACATATATGGTAAATCATCGATACATTTAAAAATATATATAATTATTATTCGTAGTTTATAGTATTTAGGTAGGTACGCATATAGCGTCTTCTTAATTTATTATATTATTTCAGTATTTTAGTTGTTAAATTGTATATTTTAGTTGTGTTTGGCCGGTAAAAATGACGAAGTGTAGCTGAAGCATTTTTTCTTTATTATACTATTAGGTGTTAAAATCTAACCGGAAATAGAACCGGATGGCGAAGACAGTGGCGGCAACCACCACGACGATGATTTAAATTATTGAGATACCGTGGATACTATAACGGTATTTATAGCATCATTATTATTATTATTATTCAAACGGTAAATATTATGTACCTATATATATATATACACATATATATTATGCACATTTTTCGACGAAATTAGACGATTGACCACTTCGTGTAATGCATCCTCTCTCGACGATCGCACGCTCCGCCCCCCACGCCTGACAGACGCCTCGGGGTCGTCTGGTCTAAAATGAATGCCTGGCTGGAAAAGGGGGTCACACCAGCCACAAACGTCCTTGAGTCAATTGATCGAATCCCTTTTTTCCTCACCTTAGCGACAGTGCTTTTTTTCTACCCTCACTGCACCCTCTCCACCACTCCACTCGGTAAGACTGTTGTAACGCTCTTTCGCTCTTGCTCTTTTTCACCTCGTGGTGCTTCCACACTCGTAGAAGACAATGTACAAAAATAGCGGATCGCCAATCATATTTTCAACTGTACCTAATTAATTTATGATACAGGCATTAGTGCATTACCATCAGCTGGGTACGTTTTGAAGAGCTACGATTATGGTAATACAGGAATAAGCATGGGATGAAATCTAATAAATTATGCGGGTGGTGATGGAGAGGGGCTAATTTTTTAAAATACCTAAATATAAAGTACGATTTTTTCTCGCTTCATGGGAATAAATTTGTATTGCAATACATTATTTCTAATTCTAACCATATAATATTACAAAAATACATAGTTTTTTTAATGTCTGTGTCTTATAGTTTAGTTTTAGTATCCTTGATGGATTATTCTGCTTTTAAAAAAATGACGGCAGGCAGTGACTATTCATGGAAATTGAGGAATTTTTGTTAAGAAAATATCTTGGCTAATATTTTATGGACTATTTATATTTTATTATTATAAATATTATAATATTATCATGTGTCATGTGTGAATCACTGGTAAGTAGTAAGTGCCTACCTATAATATTTGGAATAATTATATAAAACTACAGTTTATAATATTATGTAAACACTTGTATAGTCTATAATATACGTGATCGAACCACAGTCTCGATTATTATTATTTATTGGTTTACTGTATTATTATTAATTATACGGTTACGTAAAATGTGGATTATTTATGATCGCAATTATACTGTCATAAAATTAGTTACCTGTACTAATTACTAATTAATTCAATCTTCTGTGTAAAAAGTACATGATATCGTATGACTACATACCGTATAAAAACATAAATTAAATTTAACTTAAGGTAGTCACTGTATCGTGGAACAACATGTTATGAAATAATATATTATTGGAAAATGTTGATTTTTTATTATTAGATGCCTCAACTTCACCGCGATAGGAGGATATCGTCTGCAGTCGTGGGCTGGGCCATTATAATATTGTATAATATTTCGCTAATGCGATTATCTGAAAGGACAATTAATTATTATTATTATTATTACTTATTATTACTAAATTTTCAGAGTTCGCCTCGTCTAACTGACTGTTCTCGGATACAATTTTTCCGATATTTTCTCTGATAGCTTCCAACGGGGGGTTCTCATAACGTAACATTATTTTATGTATAGGTAGGCTATCAGGCTACAGTTAACGTTTGGCAACAGTTTCGTGACTACAGTAGAATTACTATATTCTGATAAGCCGTACATTTATATTTTTTATTTTTGTGCTGAAACAAATAATATTTTTAAAAACTAATACTTACCTATCTATATACAGATGGTTGATGGATGTTATAATAATACTACCTATTTCATATTTGACACGATATAATATAGAAATCGTAAATTAAATTAGGTACCTATTGTCTAACATATTAAACACAATTGCCGTTTAGAAAACATATTCATGTATTAATATTTAATAATAATACCCAGACCAGTGCGCGATACAATATGAATATTGTTTGCCAGTAAGTTGCCTGCATAATAATTATTACTAATTATTATCGTCTGTCGATCTTCTACGTACCCAAATATTTTATTATACTATATTATATCTGTTGATTGTGTGCACCTTACACGCGTTGCATTGTATTATAATAATGTTGTTTGAACGATAATTAATATAATTATTGTGTAAATGTGTATAAACGGATCATTACATCATATTATCTTCTCTTCAAGTGTCGCCCGGCGTATAATAATACAGAGTGCGGCATTGTAATGGACTCCCATATTTCAAATAATCATTAGCGCGTAATCAAACTGATTAGACTAATGAGGTTTATTTCTCATGATTATGTTATTAATAAGGTTTTTAGTCGTCACCATGCCATGGTTCGGTGAACAACGTGGTTTCGTTATCTAGGCATTTTTTTAAAACGCCGAATATGTGACTGCAACAGACAGCATTTCGATATTTCGCACTCAGTTTGGTTTGAATCCAAACGAAAGTGTTCCTGATCGGAAAACGATTTTTAATTTGGTATGAAACTTAAAATATACCCAGAACAATTGAAGAACTAAATGAGGATATTCGTCAAGAAATTTAGTAAATTCCATTCGATCGATATACTGACAAGAGTGATAGAAAATTTTCGAGAACGGCTCCATATGTGCGTCGGTTGTCAAGGCGATCATTTAGGTGATAAAATTTTTAAAAAATAATTTGAAAAAAACCTAATATAATATAGTTTTTAAAAATAAAATGTTTTTTTTCTATATCTTGTATAGTTTTTTTTTAATTCACCTCAGAAATGTGGGAGTCCATTATGCCACACCCTGTACAATACGTAGTATATTGTGTGGCAAAGGCAGGAAGTGAGCAATTTCAGTCGTGGCTGAGGTTTGCGTCACCAGTGCTGTAGTCGTAATATGTATCTACTATCTAGATACATGTGTACCATGTCGGTATGTCACAATTATAATTTTCATTAGACTTTTTTAAACACAGAGAATTCAACTAAAGAAAACATCTGCAAGTATATATACATTATACATACTAATAATAACTAATAATACGTTCTATGAAAGGGGGGGTTTACTTTAGAATTATGACACTGTAGTATCTAGATAATTTTTCGTATCTTGTATTTATTTATATAATTTTATTTATTCTTCAAGAAGATAATGGTATCCACTGAACATGTTCGTGTGGAGACCAATAAATTCACAATTTAAAATATAAATATAATTACTTTATATAAAATAATTTAAATAAATAATAACTACAATTTACAATACTCATTTTTCACAAAACTAAAATATCTGTAGATAGGTTCTTAAAAAAAAGAAAACTGTATTAGACGCAAGATAAAAGTATTTGAAATAATTTTTAAGATATAATTATTACTGTATTTCTTACCACTTTTCCGCCCCATTACATATTTTGGGATTTCAATTTGACCACCCATCGCGTAGGTAACGAGATTCCCACTTTGTACGAAAAGAGGTAATTTTGAACCCTACAACCAGCATCAAAAATTAGACTTTCATGTAGGTATGATATCACCAACTTCCCACATTCATTAGGTAATGATTTACAATCAATACTTTCATCTCACTGCTCACCAACTCAATGGTACCTGTATATGATTTCCGAGTTGGGTACAATAATGAAGTATAGGAACGTATACTTACCTAAACAAGTATAAGTGTGTGTATACTTAAGTGTTATCTCTAACAAAACAAAAATAATGGCTCAGCCCAAAGGGCTGATTTAAGGGCTATTTCAAGTGCCCCAATAGTATGTATAATACACTTAAGATGGCGATATCTTATAAATAGAAAAATTAATGTACATATAATTATGTACATTAAAAATAACTAAATATAAATTACAAGTTTATTGATATTATAGTGGTGGATTTATATACATTTGAAGCCGCTATTAGGAACACTTTTGGACCAAGGCGAAGGGTGTCAATTAACAAATTCATTCTAATAAGTGATTGGTTTTATTTGTTATGAAGAAAGTACTTATGAAAAAAAAAATTATGTCATGTAAAGTAATATGTATCTGTTGATATCATTTTTCCCCGCCCATACTGGCATAACATGAAATTGTGATAAGGTAGCTCTCTGCTTGTCTTTGTCACTTTAGCATAGCATTTAAACACGTCAAGACTTCTTGTGTCTGTATAACTGTATCATTCGAGCCTCGTCTACAGTTATACCTGTAGCCTGTAAACTGTAGTACATTTTTTTAAATGCATGGATAAAATAATATTTTAATCACGATACATTAAATTTCTAAACACTTGATTTTAAGGCCATTGTACAACTTAATGTCTGATATCCTGATGTCCGTTCTAAGACGTTATACGAACATAATTTTATAATACACCTAATTGTGTTGTTGTTTTTTTTTTGCGGGTAATTGGGATGCACCGATCTAATTTGTTCCCACATATAAAAATATCATTTTAAATTAGTTTAAGATATTTTATGTAGCCACAGATTTCATTAGGTTAGTAAAATACATTTTAAGCTTCACATAGTTATAAAAGAAAAACACGATACGTTATAATTCGGCTACGAATCAGTTATCTAATGATAATAATATTTCCTGTAATTTATGGGTTATAAATAATACAAAAATAAAAATAATTATAATAAAAATGTATGAGTACTTACTTTTAACCCACACACTCAAAAAATACAATAAACTTACCTTGATTAGATCAAAATTATACTAATTTTTTACTAATTTAACATTATTTTTTCATAAATGAAATTATCATTTTTTCAGAGTACACTAACCATATAAGTCTTTATTATGGTTTATAAAAAATGTTAAAGAAAACTGAAATTGATTTTAAAATATAGGAACCATATCGGAATAATACATTTTATAACAACAATCCTTGTAAATACCTACTAGTATAGGGTACTATAGTTTAGGATATACTCTTTATAACAACCCGGCAGAAACCGGTTAGGAAAATATAATATACTTAGGCCCGGGGCTACACGAGACGTTTTCCGTTGAATTCAAAATGCATTGTTCTATATCGGATTAGCTATACACGACAGATGTAATACGCCGCGTTTCCATCCGCGGCGGAGAACGCTGGTCGGCTTGCGTTTTTCGAACGAACGCCGAAGTAATAAAAACGAAAACTCCTTATTTTACATTGTTTTAAATTAGGATGGGCTATACTGGTTGGAAAACGCCGTGTGTAGCCCCAGCCTTATTTACAACGTAGGAACTAATGATTCGGATATTCCACCGCAAATAGTTCTCATTATTATCGTCATAATTCATAATCACGCTATTATTATCGGTGGATCGAAAAAAATAAAAACGTTGCCCATACGACTGTACAATAATAATAATAATAATAATTTGCAATAGCCAATAATATACCGTGTCAACCTAACAATAATGATATGAATACATTATATTATAATATAGTGAAGGTCGTCGATTGACCGCAATATATACCTAGCTGCTATTCGCACATATTATTGAACTATACATAGGCGATGTACTTACTCGAGCATTAATATTATATTGACAATACTTCGGAGAAGTCGAACTAACGCAATCGTATAAATAATGAAGCACACATCGTGTACACACTCCACAAATACGAGTAGGTACCTATATTGTATATATTATCTATATAGGTACAATATATTATGTATATTATAACACGCACGCACCTACTCGTGCGTTTCAATCGACTGGTGGAGGGAGGATGGCCAATTACACATATTATATATTTTATATTACACATATATAGGTAGGTACCTATGTTGTATGTGTGCGCAGTCACCTCGCGTTGTTTAAATGAATTCAAAAATCGTTAAAAAAAACTTCAACGCTCGCGCTGCCGTATATTGCGTACATGCCTGTCGTCTAAATTATTACATACGACTTGTGTATAGCGCCATTGACGCTTCAGTATAGGACGTTCTGTGAAATATATTATGATTTATAATACTTTATTAGCGCGTATGTATATGTATATATACAGTGAAAATCAGTTATAACAAAAGTAGCTTTTAACAAAATGACTCTCAAATAGCAATTAAAATGTGAAGTCCAAGCCATATTTTTGATTTTTACACGTTATAATTTATTTTTCATGCCAAGATTGGTTAGGATTAAAATAGTATACATTACTTTGTATGATTTAGGTTCAAGGTCCCGCGATTAATAATAATATTCTTTCGGTTTAAACAATTTTGTATAAATAAATATTCTAAACAGTCAAGTGTTACTGATTAATTTTTTTTTTAAATGTAGTATCATAAATTATTTGTTTTTTATGTCATTTTGATCAAGCCTTTCAGCATTCTTTACATACATACATTACCATACAGTACATATCTATAGTATCGTTAAATGTTTGTTTTTAAAATTCCTTTACGATAACGAGTTTGTAATAATTATAAATTATAATAACCAATTTCCACTGTAGTATGTCAATGCACATATTTCATAGTCACCTTCAAATTGCTTCAATAATGATAAAATGCTAACCTCTTCAAACATAAGTAATACAATTATTAGTCATGAGCATATAAAATGGATATTTTATAATCAAACGACAAAAGAAGTTTTGATAATATTGTGTAGTTTAAGGTTGAACCAATTTGTAATTTAAATTTATTTAAATTATAAAATATTATTGTAACACGGCGTTTTGGTTAGGCATTTTAGGTACACCACTGTCGTGAGTTTAGATAACAAAGTTTGTCATAATATTTATAATAAACAATGCAAATTATTATTACATGAGTTCCTATGAGCCAGGTGAAGTATACATATTTTATATCCTTCTTTTGTAATATCAAGTATTAGATAACCAAGACTAGAACAATAACAAGCAATGTAGTTTTAATGTTCAAAGGCACAATCGTTTTATATATTTTACGTAAATGGTAAATCATTGCTATTTATACGATTATAAGTGTACAGCCAACAGGCTAATTTGTATATATATACAGAGTGATTTGCCAAGCATACGACGCCCCATTTTTCTTTAATAATGCAGTTATTCAAAATCTGATTTTGAATATACTCCCTAACCTCCATACTTCAAAATTCTGGAGGTATGATGTTGTACAGTAAAAAAGCGGGGTACCCATTTGAAAAATAAACATTTGTATCACCACAGGACACTCCTTAAGTGGTACAAAAAATCTCAAGAATATGAAATAATATGGTCTTTGAGTATATTTGAAGATTCAAAAAATCATATTTTGAAAAATTTCATTATTCAAGAAAAAAAGGGGGTGAGCATACTTGTTGGATCACTCTGTATATTATGTATCAGTGATAAATACTTTTGACATAATAGGATTTGTTATAAGTTAATATTAGACAACAGCCACGCCCACATCTACTGCCATCTTTATGATTTCGGCCGAATTGAACCAGTTGATATTATATATATATTGATATTCACTAAGTGGAAATATCCAGTTTTTAGTTTTTGTTCTATAAACGTCTCTTGCTGGACTGAATTTAGTAGTATCGTTCCAACTATATTATATCGTTTGGAGGTAGGTCTTTTTATGTAATATTAATAGGCCATAAAGTACCCAACACTAAATAGTTTTGTAGTAGAACGATATTCGATTTTAATCGAGTTTTCTACGTGATGTAAATTATTTATTATTTCGGTGCAAGGTTAGAAGTTAATCTTTAAACAAAATTAACAATTCATAACCTACCCTTACAAGTATGAAAATTAGGGTGAAAAGTAATAAAAATATTGTTATTAATTTTGTCACTTTACAGTGTTTCTGAATGCAAATTGAGATTGTATACAATTTACATGTATCTGTATAATGAGCTGTTATTATCAAGATTTTGCGTTTAAAATGTAACTGCAGTTATATTATACTATCTAAAGTCTTTGAATATTTAATACTGAAGTTAAAAATTTAAATACTTAAATTTTTGCAATTGGAAGACATAGAAGGCCAAGTGTGTTTCAAGTTTCAACAACTCGCCAACATGTTTGAGTTGTTTTTACAAGACATTTTTGGATTTTTAGGCAACCAAAATGTTGTTACAGTAGTAATATAGAAGTATAGTAGTAGAAGAAGTAATAGTTTACTATTTTGGTCATAGTAATATCATACTAGTATTGTATTGATGGTGATAGTTGTATTTATATATGTATATTATACAGTTAAACCTTGTAGACTGTATATACTATTTATAGTGGATCGCAATTACGTTCAGCTTCGTGTCCCCCCTCACCCAGACTACGGACCATCCGTAACAGCCCATCCGACCACCTGTCGTGAAAAATCATAAACTACGCCCGAGGGATGCTCTTAAAATTACTTTTTCGACTTCATCTCGAGTGCAATATATATATATACACGTAGGTAAACGTATATAGCGAACTGAATTGTATTACACTCACGCACACTTGTGTTCCTCAACATGAATGTTGTTTCTAATATACAGCTTCGTAAAAAAAACTCAGCTCAATCGTCGTACATGCCACCTGCCAGGGATATCGCGATACTAGTTACTTGGATTCCATTTTAAATATTTAGATACTCGATGCATTTGAAAAAATTAGTCATAGCCTACGACGCATAGGATTTCTTTTAAATTTCATTTATACACAATTAGGTAGGTTGTGAATCTAGGCAATTGCATTTAACTTTAAATTTCCAAATATTAGTTAAGTGTAAATTTATTATGATAAGTCAATTACTGTTAAATTACATGAATAAATAAAAATAAAAATAAAATATAGATAGGTATCATATCATATTCTTATTTCCTTTTAAAAATACTAATTTTTCAAAAGTATTGACGGATAATTTATTTTATTTATTCCTGGTAGGATTATGATAAAGTTAATTTTTTAAAGTATCAAGTATTTTTTGACCACATTATTTTGTGAAATACTAGATGCATTGTCTTAAAAATGTATCGCGATAATCGATACTCCATATAATTGCATCGAGATACAAGATACAAGATACAATTGTATCGAAGATCCTGCTCAACCCTGCTACCTGCACTTATAATACCATTATCAAATAGACATGGTAGTCGGGCAGTTGTTATCACGTGTTATTATTGGTAAAAGTTTATAATACGACTTATAAATATGAAAAAAACAAAACTCAGAACACACAAATGAACAATGCAAAAAAATAAAAAATAAAAATCTTTAAAATGTACAAAAAATAAGTAATCTGCGGAGTAACGCTACTAAGGTGATTACGTGTGAAGGAACGTTTAATATTAATATATACCTATCATGTGATATAATATTTCGTCGGCCTAAGCCGTAAAGGTCGTAAGTAAAAAATGGTAAATTTGACAAGAGAGTAAAAAAACGTTTCAAACATTTCGTCGGTCTATTCCCTGATCGCAAAGGTCCTAGCTTTATCATTTTTTAAAATGATAAAGTGGAGCTACGATTATTTATATCCCTTAAAATCATAACATCGGAAATATAATGATTTCTAATCATCAGTTTCATGGAAGATAAAATTATAAAATATATTTTATGACTTTATTATACGATGTTTTTTTTCTTCATTGTAATCACAAATAATCCCAAAATTTAAAAAAATGGACTTTTACGATTTAGGCCGACGATATCAAATTTGTGTACATACAAAAAGCACCGGGCATTCGCCGTGAGACCGTATCATTCAATTGCTGCTTTTCATTGGCCATGGGAGATTTCCAGACACTCAAATTCGACTTTAGACTCCACCGGAATCCACTCTCAGCGAATCTTACTACTCAACAAATTAAATATATGTTTTGGACTACTGCATGTGTAACGAATCATTTGTCGTTAGATCTTAAAATAGAGAAGAAAGTAAATAAGTAAGTATTCTATTCTAAACTACAAGTGCTAAGCCCCGGGTCATAATCGGTCATAATCGGTTTAGCTTATTCACATTGAACTTTACATTTTAAGTAAAATAAATACAAGATTGATCGACTATCTAATTAAAATAATCGAATAAAATCCGATTATTGTAGCTGGTATTATTGGTTAATTGCATTATAGTTGGTTTACTATAGCCTTATCACTTCTAGTTCGTTTATTGTTTAGGATGTCTGTTGACTTTAATAAATAAGAACCAATAGTTCAGAACTGGCTGACAAGTCGGTTATTGAGAAAATCAGTTATTGAAAATATTTTTCATTAATTTAAACAATCGAGTAAAACGTGAAAGTAATAAGTTGGTAAATAAAGTAATCCAACAGCCCTAGTGTATCGACGATGTGCAATTCAAGAACTTAATGATTTCAAAACTTACGCTTATTTTAGACAGAATGTAAGAAGTTTTTAAAAAGTTTCATTTATATCGCCTCTAAAGTCCGGATGTTTAGTGTAGGTTATTCCACGCTAGAGATTTAAAGAGGTTATCTTTGATTTTCTTAATAGTTTCTCCAAAGAGCAAGGAAAAAATACTGGCAAGACTGACGACAGCAATAGTGTTGAAATATTTCAACAAACCTTGTTCCAACAGAGTTTCTTCTCTTTGACGATTTTTCGAATCCGGCGTCTCATACTCTCTTATTACCATTTTTATAACACTATATCACAGGAATAAACTTATGCTGCATTGTTGTCTATCTCATTATCTGTCTGTTTTTAAAATTTAAAACGATGCAACTGAAAGTAGTCTTATCAACGTTTTCAAACTCGAACATACGAGTTGTGAAATTTTTTTGAGACGAGTTATACAGTAATATGATTTTATTTTCAATCAAATAGATTTTTAATGAATCATAAATTAGAGAGTGTTAGATTTTTTGTGAGTAGGTATAGATGCTTTTTACTTTTATTTTCTTAGTCAAATAAACAAAACCGTTAGACTGCCAAACGGAGTGCCACAGATTAACAAAAATTAACAATATTGTATTGGTAACGTTGAGCACAGTCTATCGTTTTTTTACATTTTTCAATAAAAATCCGAGGGAGTAGCTTCTAGTAGATCACATCATCAATAGAAGATCATAAACGTAAGGTCCTTTGTCACCTATGTTAGGAGATGAATTAAACGGAATCTTGCAGTTAGCGCAATCAGTATAATATTAGATTACTGCCCATTTATAGAAGACTTGTAATTTACAACCTTACAGGATTTGGGACTTGCAGGCTTACAGCAGACGATTTTCTTTTAGTTTGAAATAAAATCTTGCTGAGTAACATCTATGGATGCGTTTATGTCATATTCCGATTTCAATTTTCAAATATTAAATTTTAAAGTGATTATTTTTGTTCATAACGATGATTTTAGTGCTTTTTTACTAGTAATTTTTATCTTTCGCATTTTTTTCAATAGGTATCTCGATTAAGTTTTTGTTGTCACAGACGCTATTGCCTTGTATTTTATAATAAAAGGTTCAAAACCTAGAATTCTATTTTATTTGTTTGTGGTTGATTTAATCGCTTATTTTAATGTTATTTTGGTGCTTATAATACATTTTTAAAGCGCTTTTTCTGATGACTTTAGGTGTACCAAATTATCAATCATTTAGTATCTTATATTATTCTATAGGCCGTTGGTGGTTAATCGCTATTATCTAACAACGCTCATCCTTCCCTACATCTTATAATACGATTAATCACCATCGTATATATTTTCAATCTGTCTTCTTGGAGTTTTTTTTGCCTAAATCGTTGGTCTTGTCTCAACGATGTGAACTATGTGTATATAAGGAAAAAGATAAAATATTGTTATTAAACTTTTGTGGTTTAATCGCTACACAAAACAGTAAAATAAGTGACGTTTTATGTTGCGCGATGCACTTTTACGGAATTTTTGTGCGAAAAACAAAAACGCGTATATTATGCCGCTCCCCGCTGCAGATTGCATACCAAAACGACAAAGCGTACTCTATAATATTGTGTAGCGGATCTCAGAAGTACGGACATTTTTTTCTCTTGTCTCGCGTTTATTGTATTTTGTATATTATTATATGCGAAAATCGTTCGGGCTTGTCGAGCTTACAAAACCACCCGAGCTTTATATTATACTCTCGAAATCGTTTTTTCTGCCGTTTTTAATCCTGCAATTTCGCCCAACTGGATTTTTAATCGAACCGAGTGTATTCTATTATATACACCCGCAGCAACCCTAATAGCTTATTATAATAATAATATCATGTTATAAAGGTATGTTGATTTCCTTGATGAGTTACTCGTGTCATATAGCACCTGTATACGAGCTGCAGATGTCCGTCAAGTTGGCACCGGCGATATATACTAGGCGTATAATTCTAATATCAAAATGTTGCTAGATTATTTTTGAAATTTGTTATATTTTGGTTTTTTTTTTTAATTGAGAATGGAAAATAGCTCAGCACCGCCACATTGTCCGGCCTTAGAAGTGCAAAAAGGCTTCGGAAGTGGCGAAAGAACTGTTACACTTGTTTTTGCCACTTCACAGTTCTTTCGCCATTTCCCAAGTATTTTTGGGACTGGAAAAACTAAAATTCAGTCAAATGTTCTTTGTGATGAAGTAAACAGTGGGCAACGTTTCTCACAAAGCCAAAGACCTATAGAAAGAGGTAATTGTACACTAAATGATTTACTGGTGGCGTGGATGCCGGACAACAAAACTGCTTCCATAAGATGACTCTATATAAACCAGTCTTTGGTTAAAAATAAAAAAATAAAACAGGAAATCAGGAACGCTGGAAGATGATTATATGTTGAACATGCTTTTGGATCTATCTATTACATCTTCTCCTTACTCTTATCATTAATGCAAATTGGAACGATGAGGACATGAAAACTGAAATACTGAAGGAAGTGAAATTAAGAGTATAAGGGATTGCATATAAACACCGATGTTTATACAATTTACAATTTACTAATTTAAGTGACAATCACCAAGTTCATTAAAAACCCAGAGTATAATATTACAAATTTCAGGTTAAACTATGAGATTGTGTGTGGAGTGACTCATAACAATTTATCACAGATCTGGTGTTGATTGTTGAAACCAACCAATGTATTTCTTCTAATATTTCGTTAAATTATAAATTATAATTTTACCTTTTAAAATGTTAAAAATAAAAAGCACATCATTAAACTATTAGGTCTAAATACTATTTACCTGTTATAAAATATGTAATATTGTGCGTATCATGGTTGTTAGAACGCTGCCGCAGCCACGATGTGCAAAATGTCGATTAAGAATAATTAGTTTTTCGACGTTCACCTAATTTACCAGACACCTTTCCCACCGTCATCCTCTTCTCCACTCTTCCCTAAAATATCACACCATGACGATAAAATATATTAAGCGAATTATTCGAGTACGGCACAAGAGTGCGAAGTTTGTGTATGAGGCGCATAATATAATATGGAGGCTAATGAAGGCAACGGCAGCCATCACGGGTAAAAAACCTTTTAAATAGATTAACAATTATACGTAGTGCGTATGTATACATACAGTAAATACATTATAGCGTTAACAATATGTTTGTTCCCGTCTGTAACGAGGTTTGTATTCGTTTTTGCCGAAATATACGTATCTGATGGTTTTGGGGTGCTGCAGGGTCAAACGACGGGTGTTTACAATTTCGACACTTTTTCGAATGGTTTTGGTTTCGATAATGCATAAAACATATAATATGCTTAAGTAAGCCTATAATGTATTCATGTGGTATATATTATGTATAGTATTATATGTGATTAAAATGAACTAATTCGATGATAATTATTTTTCGATGGATACAAACTGAAACAGTGTTTATACTTTTTACTGTTTATGGAAATAAATAGATTGGTGCATGTAAGAATGGTTTTGATGTGTGTATATATAATATTATGTAAGTATGTAATAACTATGCGTGAATGATAAAATATTATGATCGAATTTGCCATGATTTTTGACCGTTTTTCTTTATCGCTTTTATATGGCTCATAATGGATATGGTCGTAGCTGCCCACCCTTCCAAAACTGTAGAAACGCCTATGCCTATGGCAACCTTACCCTAAGGGCTACGATTCTTGTGTTTATAGATAAAAATATGTTTTGACGTTGTTTTGAATCTATAATTCACAAAACAATTTTGGAAAAAAACCTTCTTCAATGAAAATTCAAAATTTTAATTTCATGATTTTGAACAGAATAATTTTCTAAAGACTTTGATTTATATAATTAATTTAATGTATTTTATATTAAACAAAAATGGTTTATATTAAGCATTTAAGATTTTGATGGATAATAATATAGCTCTCCACACTATTATTTGTCCATGCATTTCGAAACATTGATTTCACTGGTAAGTCATTATCTAAATTGTAATGCTTCTATAGGATGAAAGCTTTTGTTTAATATCAGGAATTTCTTTTTGGACATTTCAATAAAAATATTTTGTTGAACACGTAATAATTAATAGGTTTGAAGAAATCAAAATGTCATAATGATAAATAAATTGTAAAACTTCTGATTTTATCAACTATAATTCATCAATACAACGAATTTAGTACGATGGTTATTTAAATAAATTCACATGTTAATATTTTTTTACTCGAATAGAAGGTTTAAGTACTCGGGTTGGGCCACAAGGGGTTTCATTTTAACGAAGGCGAATGGAATCGAATTCTATTTAATATTTTATAATAAATTGACGTGCAACAAGGTGTAAATTATATATTAAGTTAAAAAGAAACGGCAACTACGTCATATAATATAATATGTTTTCGAATAGCACACGTAGGTGTAATATTATCGCATTATCGTACGACTTGTGTGTATTTTAATATGCACACGTGATAATGACAATTTCTGTACAAAAACTGTTCTATAACACATTCTTTTAAGTCAATAAATAATATGTTATTTTTTCCTGCAGGAAATGATTCACAAAACATGCTCACCCCTATTTTCTGCATTACTATTTGCAATAAATTTAATCAACAATAGATTCATATTACATATATTTTATATTTTTGAAAAACCATTTTTAAGGGCTATTATTCGATTAGTATAAACATATAAATTACTGAACATCTATCAACTAATTCAAAATCCTGGGCAATCCTTAAGTAGTACAATAACTCTCTAAACAGTTTTCAAACATACTTAAAAAATATAAAAATCGAATAAATTCATAATTAAAAAAGAAATGGACTTAAGTATGTTTGATGAATCATTCTGAATGCTTGTATACAATATGTATCTACTATTTACAAGTCAACTTGTTGACCTTGACGAATGTACAATATAATTTCACTCAAATCACTCTCTGTATTGTTAACTAAGAAAAAAAGTTAAATTCTAAAAATATGTTTACAACTCTAAGGGGCGTTACGAAATTATTCTTTTCACAACACGACTCTAATCGTATATAAACAAACAAGTAAAAGTTGTTTTTTTTAATCGCGCTACAGTAATTGTGCATAGTTCGAAAAAGTATGAAAAATAAAAATAAAATATTCAATTACCATAAAGAGCAAAAATTGATATCTGATTTGCAGAATATTATATTGTTATATTGTTATCGTTCGAACAAAACCCTGCAGTTGCTTTACGTGGGTATTATTTTCACTCGAGTATAACGTTTATCTTGGAAGGTACTCCTCTTAAACAAAAATATCAAAATAAATAATTATATGCGTACGAATATATTCCAAAGGCGATGTATGCGTATCAGGAATCCTGATTCAGGATAGAAGTTTATACTATTAAAGAAAACTCACAATCAATATTTAGTTGTACAAAATATTATGTATAATAGGTAATATTTTAAGACTGCGTTGGGCTACGACCCTTAAAAAAAATTAAATTAAAAATGCCTGTGGTAACCCACCGTAACAATATTGTTTTGGCACTGGTATTAAATAATTAATTAATAATTTCATATTTCAGTTACAGCAGGGTTGGGAATGTTACAGTATAATATAATGTAACTGGATCCAAGTTACCAGCTAGTTAGGTAGGTAATTTAATTGTTGGTTGTTGGTACCAATCTATAATAATATTATGTATGCCATTATTATATCATAGAATTGAATATTATTTATTGACTGTTCTTCACTGCATACATATATTTATATTTATTTGTTAGTAACATATAACTTATAATGTAACTTTATCACATAACTCAGTTACACTGAATAGATGTAATTAATAACTATAGTTACTTTTATTAGATAAGCACTAAAACTTAAAGTACCTACCTAACTATAGGTGCTGTAGCTTGGATTCAGTTCTATTTTATACGGTACCTATTATTACAATAACCTAAACAATAATTAGGTCATTCAAGACAAAATTGAATTTGTATTAAAATATTAAACTATAATTTATAAATTATAATAAATCAGTCATCATTCGTCGGGTTGATTCAATTTTCTATGTGCATATTTATACTAGCTGTGTTATAAAATGTTTAAGTAAAAATATTAACGTACATTAAATTGCATCTGATACTTTCTTAAATACTATTAATTTTACTTATGGTTTTTAAATAATTAAATGTGTGTAATGTATTTAATTTATTAAAACACAATATTATACAACACAACTCAAATATGTTCATTCTCTAAAAAAAAGATGGCTGAATGTTTGTACAATAATATATTGTATTATCTTTTGTCAAGTATACTAAACATTTTATACATTGTGGACAATTTAAATATCGTTATAAGACATAGGTAAATATTTTTAAATAACATCACAAATTGTTTGATTGTAACTTTTGTAACATTATATTATGAATATATTTTAAGGAAACTAAAAAATTGAGACACAAATTGTTGTGATTTGCATTTTGAAGTAATTTGAAAATTATGTAACTGATATATTGCTGAAAATAAACACATTTATCGAAGTACAGTAACTTTTATAATATGTTGTTACTGATTCCTGCTAAGTATACTTTATAATATTACTCGTGAGTCCAAAACAGACTTTCATAATGTATTAAATGTGACCGTAGTACCTACCTACTTTGAATATTATAATACAATCAATAAGTGTGATGAATGTAATCCGTTTGGATTTTTTCGGTAAAATGTCCTAGGTGTTTTATATAATATTATAATTGTATTATGTTATATGCTTGTTAGTCGTTTAGGACTTCATAATTTTAGGTACTGAGCTGAGCGATATGAATGTATTGATTTTAGAATGGTGTTTTTTTTCTGTCTGTCGTCACATTTTGGAGCAGTAAAAATGATTATAGATTTTCAACTTTAATTTTCTCACCGATATATGCAACTGATTCTTGTTGGTACTTTTTTGAGGGGTCAAAAGTAAAAATTCCAATTAATTTTCTTAATGTCTTAAATAAAAATGTGGAATTTTCTCATCATCGCTTGATGATTTTAGGTACTAAACTTGCAAAATGGTTAGCGGTAGTTTTTTTACCAATGTAATAACGCTAGTTGTAGTTATATCGTGTATACCTGACCTTACGCTCACGCAAACAAACGAATTTATGCGTATAATATAATATGATGTATCATGTATTTTGGCATCGATGTTCGGGCCTTTAATAAATGTTCGCATACCCATTCCCCGGCCGTAAACCCTAACGAACCCTCCACCCATCATCCCCCACCTCACCACCCGAGTGCCCGACTCTATAATCATCTTCTATTGTACATGGAATAAGCGTATACAACACGTCGTATACAGAGTGCTACTGACCCAACTGATAAACACGAAGTACCTAGACACAACCACAACCACGTGTTATAACTTACAGTACATTTTGTTTTTTTTTAGCATAATATAATATTATAAACAAAAACGAAACGTAAACGTAATGATAACAATGAAAATATACCAATTAGGTATTAAATATGTCAGTAATTTCTGTTGCTCCCCGATGATCCTGGTGTATACCACGTGTGGTTGTACAATAATTTTACTCGGTATACCAGCAGTGGTTAATCTGGTGGACGAGTCGTAGTTATATTATATTTTAAGCGGTCACTTGTATACACAACATTATAATATTATAATATATTATGTGTACGTGTTGTATAGTAATATAATAGTTTATATCGTATACACGCGAGCCGTTTTAAATTGCATTTCGGTGTTTTGGAGTCGAACGATAATCTCGGTACGATTTTGTGTGTTTTCGAAACATTAGTGTTTTAAGTTTATGTAGGTAAAAATCGTAATGAGTAATGAAGTCCAATTTTCCTGAGCTAAACATTTTCCGCTGTGGCTTTTATTGCGACTGTTGCCGCTTTCGGTCAACTGTAAGTAATTAAACTCAAAACATTTTTTTTTATAAATACATATGAATTTGACACAGCTATAAATCAAAACCTGGGAATATTCTCTGCTATGTTTTGGATTTAGAAAGCATACCTTATACATTGACGAGTTGTAGGCGGCTGTAATGGACGTGTTATATTATAATTCGTTGATTAATATTTTTGAATATAAATATGAAAACCATTTTAAACGTATACCATGGACGACACCCAGGTATTGTATTTTGAATTCATTATAACAAGTATATTAATACATATTTTGTATAAATCGATACTGGCATTTATATTGGCACCTTAGAATGTTGTGAATAGGTTCACTGTCAAAAAGGGGTTATAATGAATATAACAATAATATTTATTTATTGAATATCTTTCGACAAGTGTAAAAAAGAAAAAAAATAGAAGGAAAAACGCGATCAAGTTTATTATCAAACTTGATTAAGAACGTCTGGGGAAACGTCGAATTTCCTGCCCCCTTTAAAATCGCCGTCGGGCGGAACACGGTGGTACCACGCGTTGCCTCGCTTAAATAAATTCAGCCTGCGACACGACTTATAAACCTACAATATTGTATAATATATTATTATTATTATTATTATTTATATCGTATCGAACCGTCACCCGTTCGGATTTGACGTTGACACGGTGTTGGTAGGGGGGGGGGGGGAGCGTAAAACGAATTATCGCGCGTTTACTTCTATACGACCGACTTTGTTCGCTTTTGGCGCACGCCCCAACAACGGTTGGTACTATTAGTGCGGGAGAGGTGTAATTTATGTTATATATATAATATATATATAGTTTAAATAGGAAAACAATTGTGATGGGGCCGACTTTTTAGCGCGCGTCCTCGTCGTTATTATATTGTTTGTTCGAAAAGTAACTTGTTTAATGTTGGCGCTGTTTTTGTGCGTTCGGCGATTAAATTAAACTCGCTGCTCGTCTTTCGAAACTATGTATTATGTATATACACGTGTAGTTTAAGTTTTTATACCTATATACAATATGTACAGGGTGAAGATTCACCGTGCACGCTCACTCCCATTGTTCATTATTTAATAATAAATTTGTTAAAATTCTCGTTTTAAACAATTACTGATTAGGTAAAGACGATGTTTTCAAGTTCTTGAGATTTTTCATATTTACACGTTTTCAGGAAAATTATCGGCTAAATAGTTTACAATATAAAATATAAGGCGTGGATCTAATTTTTTAAAAACACAAGTTTGTATTATCACCATACATATGACACTCCTTAGGTTGTACAACAAATTTCAAGAATTTGAATAACTACTGCAATATTGAAGAAAAATGGAGTGAGCATGCTCAGTGGATCACCCTGTACAATGTACATGATATGTCGACGGGCATTAAATGGAAATCGAATCGTAAATATTCGTATACGAGCACTGCAAGACGTCCAGTCCGTTTATGCGTTTTCGGCGACGACGTTGTTTATTTACATAATAATTAATATGTTACCGGCAATAATAATAATTCAGAGAACTAATAAATTTCCTAGAAAATATCTAAAATGCTAAGAGCTGATATTATGTTATTTTAAAACCATTCAATTGAAATTGAACATATTTTGTTATATTTTATTTTTTGTTGTCCCGAACTGGCAACATATTGTTCCATTTTTAAATTATTTACTTTTTATAGTATTTTTATAAAATTTTATTTTTTTTTGTTTTTTTGTATTTTTTTGTTCTTGTTCTATCTTCATTTTAATTACCTCTTTGCTTCGTATTGTTATGTGTGTATCTATTAATATGCCTTTAAATATATTAATACATTTGTAAATGTTTGGGTGAGAACATTAAAATATTCCATTTAATTTTCAATGAAATGCTTTACAAATATTAATTGCAAATCGTCGCCTTGAAAATAACCCAAGCATTAGAATAACAAACTAGAAATATCAATAAATATTTCGAAAATGTAATCTAAAATCTCCCGCATTTTATCTCCTGCAGGTTGAATTGTCATGATATCTTCAGCTATAAACTGAACAACTAGATTTAGGCTTAGAAAAGGCAAATCAAAAACTACTCTTAAACATATTTTACTCTGTTCTGATTTCTGATCTTGATATATATTAGTTAATCCAAGTCTTAATTTTTTTTCCACCAACTTTGTCGAAAATGGAATCAATATCCTTTTTTTCACCCAAAAGATTTGGATTTTAACCACTATGGGCTAATAATTAAATTATATGAGTTGGGGGGAATTTAAGCCATGTCTATTGTCTAGCCCCTTAAATACGCCAATATAGGGGGTACTTAAATTTATGGACATCGTCACGTCCATATCGCCACTGCAGGTTTCGCTTGTGCACCAAATGTGTTTTCATTAATATTTTGTTATATATTTCTAATACTGTTTATCAAGGCAAAAAAATCGCACTCGCCATTTGCAAAATTTTGTCATCTAGAAAAAGCAGAAAATACTATGGGAAAAAACCCTCACGAACATTAAACGGGGAAGAAAAATAGAAAACGAACACATTATGATTTATAATTGTGAAACAATTACGTCAGCGGTTCCGTTTAAAGCCACGCGCGTGTCGTAAATGTTTACGCATAAAGTATAATTTCCGACTTTTGTCGTTTCTACTATGTAATATATTGCATAAAACTCGGTCGTCGGACGCCACCACTGTCGACGAATCCGGATTATGAATAATTAATAGATTTTCGGTTTCGACCCAGGTTTTTTTTTTTCATTTCCATTTAAAAAGAATCCGCGATAATGATTCGTAACAAAAGAACCATCGCGGTCGTTGTATACATTATTATACTATCCTCTCGGCTCTCTCTTTACCCGCGACTCTTTAATATTATAAAATACGACGTACACTGGATGGCGATTTTCTATTTTATTTTTACTGTTATTATTATTTATTTATTTTTTTATGAATAATAATAAGCGCGTGAGCCGAATTTCTGTATAAAATAATAGCGTACGGCACGGTGGTCGGCGGGAAGGCGGCGGTGGCAGCGCTCACATAAAAGGAGGTCATAGCGAAATTCGATTTCTACTTTATGAAAGCGGCGACGACGGCGGCGGCGGCGGCGGTAGCAGGGCTGTCGAGGATTTAGTGTGCACGAGAACTTTTTGGACCGGAGCCCGACACAGAGGAGACTATTTTTCCCCCCTACCGTCACTGTTCATCTATATATGTACACACACACACACACACATGTAAAATATGTATATATATTTGTATAGTATCATCCCGAGTCCCGACCAACCACCGCCATTGATGCCGCCACTTATGCCACCCCTCGGGTATCGCAGTCCACGCCACCGTCTGCAGCTGCACACATCCACACAAATCAAACAGGTTTATTTATTTCAGAAAAAAATATCTGCTGACACTCGGAGAGTTTGCGTGGTATATTATTACAAGAAGAATCGAAGAAGATATCGTATTATTTATATATTATTGAATATATAATGTTATGATATTATTAGTGTCTCGAAACTCACCTAATTACTGCAATATTAGTGTAGGTAGATCATATATTATATCATAATAAAAATAATAACTTCGTTTTGATATTTTCACTATAAAATTCTCGCCATTATTGTTTTTTTAACGAGATTTTACTATAGTTTTATATTCACTCATCGTTACAATCGTACCAGACGTTTTACACTAACAGAAAATTGTCAACCGACGACGAGTCTGTTCCTCATCTTGCATCAATTGGATATAATATTGTTAAGTAAGTGTTGTAGTAGGCAAGGCTAGAATTATAAGTCACTTTTGATTCTGACAGGAGAATGTTGGTTTAATACGAAGTGTGCATGTGTGTTTTTGTTTTGCCCAATACTCTTTAGGGTTGTATGAAAAAAATAAAAATTTCACAGCACTTTCTAATGAAAGAAAATCGGACATAAATGGTACTATTTCAGCTTTCGAAAATTCTCTGCACTCGATAATGTAGTAGACGAATGAAGAAGATATGGAACAAAGTAGTTACGAGGAGTAAGTTAACTAGAAATTTGATTCTTACAAATATTCTAAGATTCTCCTAATAATATTCTACTTAGAAATATGAAATAAAAGATTAATAGCTGGAAGTCAAAATAATGATAATTTTAAAAGTTAATAATTTCAATGATATAAATAGTATAAAATACTAGAACATGAAGAACTAATTATCTGCTTGTTTATACTGTAGGTAATACAGTTTTTCTGCGGTATTTGAGTTGTAATATTTTATGTATTTACCTATATTATGTACCTAACTTGCATAAAAATAATTGAAATGTCGTAAATACACACATTTACTGTAAAGTTATCAACTCAAAGTTAAATAAGGGGTAAATTTACTCTAAATATTTGCTGCAGGCAACACGAGATTGGTTCTTCACAATGCAAATTGTCATCGTTCGGTATTAGCTTATACGTATAGGCCTGAGTGTTGGGAGGGGGGGAGAAAACAAATAGTTTGCTGCTGCAGACATCCTCTCGAGTACCTACGAATGTTTAGTTCAAAATTTAATAGCTATTTCCTGGTCGTAATATATTATATATTACGTTCTAAAACAAAGCGTAATATAATACTGCACAGACGTTTGTACATACTTGTCACGTTTGCATGTCGTATGCGTTGTATTATTTTTGGATTAAATACCGTTTATCCAGTCGTTCGCAGTACTCGAGTTTGATAGCTCGCAGGATATTCGTATATATAGGTCCTTAGTCGTGGATCCTATCCTATTATGTTAGCTGACGTTGAGGGTTTTTTTTGTCTCAGTTTTTGTCCTCAGCAGCAGTTGTCTTGCGTTATTGCGTTGGGTATAGGATACGACGTGACGAAACGGCAGAGCCCGTCACGTCACCGCCTGAAACGTTTCGAAATAGGTCGACCAACGCACGTGCTGAATACTAAAATGCCCAAAAGATTTATCGTGTGCGACAGGATTCCCGCAGCTATATCTTCGTCACCGACAGATCGTCACGGACTCACGATAGTCGGTGACCAATAGTAGGCGCAACCCGGACGTTGTGTCACAAGAATTCCCCGTCCAAAAAATATTATTGGTAGGTTTTTTTTTTACATGTATTATATTTTTAAGAGTATAATGTATTAAAAACCTAGTTGGGATTTAGTTTGGCAGTTTCTAGCCTAATACTCGGAAACTGTTTTCTCTGGAATATCGAATATCTAATAAAGCTTTGAATAAAATCTCTCAATTTTCGGCAAACGCCAATCCAATTTTTATTTTCTCGTCTAGTCGTCCCGACTAGTCGTAGAATATCGATTGGTAATTCGAACACGTGTATGACATTAGTTTGGCATTTATCGTCCTTAGCAAGGAGTTAATTTTTGAACTTCTCTCTATTTATTTTTGAATCACTTTATAGAAAAACGAGGATTACATCACCGACTATACCGACTGTTTTCCTTTCAACGGTAACAGCAGATGATTAATCGCAAAAGTTTAGATTTATATAGGGTATTATTTCCAACCCCGTATAGTATAATGATAAATAATAAAAATAACTACAGACTGCAGTCGGATATACGCCACGTAATGCAATTTTTAAGTAACGTGGCGATATCATATTTTTATTAAATTATAAGCCAAGCAGATATCATATTATATATATTGTGACTGCTATACTGTCCTTTTACTGGAGGGAGTGGATATTTCAACCGGTAATACAATGCCATCGACCGCACGGCCGTTTTACGAGACAAATCGTGACATGTCTAGACATGTATAAGGGCGGATCAGAGATATTTAGCAGATGCTATCCTTACATTTAGAGGCCAGAGACTCTTTTAAAATCAAGTGACATTTATTTAAAAATGATTCATCCCGACCACATTCCAAAAACTTGATCCATAACTTTAAATATAATTTAAATGTTCAATGTCAAAAACATTATTATAACTAATAAAGTTTAGTTATATTTTCAATATTGAACAATCGTTGAATGATAATTATTGAAAATTTTTTAATCAATCATAAAATGTTTAAAAAAAATTAATAAAACATGAAATAAGTATCAACCGCTGATAAAACCCTTTAATTTTATACAATCTACCAGGCACACATTCTTATTAAGTATACAGCTAAAATATTTATTTTTATTTTTTAAAACATTTCAATTTTATTGTTATGACTTATAATCAATACACCTATTAAGTACCTTCAGTTATATTTCTTTTTATAATTATGTTATTAGGTATTGCCTTTCTTTTTTTAGTTAAAAACAAATATACATTGCTTGTTGATTAAGTTTCATTGTTTTAAGTATTAATTTTGTATTATAATTTAGCACTTGTCGGTGAGGTGGTGTGACCTATTCAGTTTTCCGGGTAGACTCAATTATGTTATTTTGACTAGGTACCTAGTAATTATCACAGTTTAACACTGCGTTAAATACCTCGCCAAATTTTGTCCACTACTCTCCACTAATCAAAACTTTATATAAGTACTTATGAAGTTATAATTAATGAACTACTTTTCTCTGATATTTAATTTTTAAAAAATAATATATTTTTTTAAATACTTCAAATACAATATTCTGCTTTGGAATGTGAAATAAAAAATGTATCGTGTGGTTCAAAAACATAAAAACTTAAAAGTTGATAACTATAAAATATAGTAAAAAATATTTATTTATTTTCAGAAATGTTGTTTTGAAATCATATCAAATCGTACAGAAATAATATCTTCGAAAAACTTAAAGCTTTTCAAAACAATGAGTTCAAACATAATTGAATAGATCGCCAGCTGCAGGTATATTGTATATTTTATATATGGGTACCATAATAAGATACATTATAAGGTACAATATTTGTAGTCGGCGTGTTCGTTTTATATAATATTTGGCGCTCAACCTATTGGCAATATTATTTTTAGAGAACGTCGTTATTGTCGTCGTCTACCCGTGCACCGGTGCCTACGATATATGACGAATCGCGTCGTGTCGAGAACGGCAAAACGCCGACGGAAATTTTACGTAAAGGTTGCTACGGAGCTGTATACCTACTATATGATGTATAGTTGCTATTCAAACTATTGTATATTACTATATATATATATCATATATGTATATATTATGTTTCATTCTATATTATGCTGCGGGTACGTAAAGGTTAACGGGTTTTTTTTCACTCAATCACCAGCTACTCCCTTTCTCCACCGTAAAATACGTAAACGCCGTCCGGTCGCAGTAAAGGTCAATTGTTTTGCGTAACAACCGTACCCGATCCCCCCCCCCCACCGAAAAAGGCTCTTACTGCTTTCGTTCCTAATATCGTCGACCGAGATGAATTCGAGGGTTTTCGGACAGTAATAATATTATGGCAGTACATGGTATATTCAAACTGTACGTCGGGGCTCCATGCACGGATGTCGAGAGGGTTGTCGAAAGGAGCCGTGTCGAAGAACGGGGGGAAACAATGAATGTAGATGATGCGTATACAGTTAATATAAATATTATTTATAATAATTATAGAAATTGTGGAAACGATAACGAAAACCACTTAAATAAGTTTTATTTCTTGTACTAAAGTTATTATTGATACACCCTTATTGTATCCACGTGTTGTTTGAATTTTTTCTTAACAATATTTGAGAATCGTCAAAATATTGTGAACACACAAAGGGATGAAAAATTTTGAATACCTCTGCTGTATACAGTACGTATACCTGTACCATACTACACCCAGTGCCAGTCCAAGTCTCGGGACTCAGATGGCCGGGGTGAAACTACTAAATATATTGGAGACCGTCTGAATAATAATTGCTACCTATAAGTCATTTGATAATAATTATATTTTTATGGTATTTCATTTAAATGAAAATATATTAAAAAAAGTAAACATTTCAACTTGGTAGATATTTCAAGGGTCATATTGTATTCCTCTTTTGAATATCGAGTCGCAAGGACGAAACTAAGTTTGAAATAAACGAATGCGGGGTAACTTCTTTAAATAATTATTTTATCGACCGTTATTCAATATTTTTAATAATTTTTTTTAAAATTAATATTCTGCCTTAAAATATCAATAAAAGAATATTCGTCAATAAAAAGTCGAAATATGAATATATATAATATTGTCTATCAAAAACGTAGTATGTATCACAAAAGTTTTTCAAACCGAGTACACATTTTTATTTCACTAGAACTCACAGAGTTAATGACGACTATAACAACTGAATGTTAGCTGATAAATATTAGTTTATTATATTACTAGCTAACCCGGCAATGTTTCGCTATTGCAAGATTTCTCAGATATTAATTTGCTATTTATTTTCTGGATGTTAAATAATTATTTTTATTTTAGATGTAATGTAGCCATATAAATTTAGAGTCGCCACTGAGGATTCTTCATAATGTTCAAAACAAATTATATCGCTTGTGTCAATAGAAAAATTGATGCTTATTGCAACTTTTTTTTTTATGTAATAGATTTAAAGTACGAAGCGCTAAAATTAGAGTTCGTGTATGTACATTTTGTAAGTATAACTATGGATTTAACCAAAGATAAAATTGGTAGGATATTATGTCCTATTATATAATATAATATTACAATTATATTATATTATATTATATTATATTATATTATATTAGACTATTATTATTGTACCTCACCCGCAAATACTCCATAAAAATAATATTTTTTATTTTGACTGTGGATACGGCGATGAGCGGCTATAAGTGCAACTCAACCATCTTAGCAAGCAATTCGTGAAAATTCGATTAGTTATTAGTTATTTTTTACCAATAACTAATGTAACACCATTCATTATAAATACTAATAAATAATAATAGATATTCAGATGAAATAAATTGTTTTTTTTTTTTTTTTAAATAAATTGTTTTTAAACTAAAAAATTATAGTAATTGTTTTTAAACTAAAAAACTATAGTAATTGTTTTTAAACTAAAAAATTATAGTAATTTTTTATTATTCCAAGTAGATACCGAACAGCTTAGAAGTATCTGTGGTTGGCGAGTTTGATTGTTATTTATTTTCAGCCAACGACTATTTCTCACTAAAAAGGTATAGGTAGTCAATTCACACGTTTATTTGAATTAATAATAACTAATTATTTATTAACTTTATCGGACTAAATTTATGCCTAAAACCTTCTCTGTGACGTCTTTTTTAATTCAAAAAAAATGCACAACGATTGAATAAGTAGTTTGGGAGTTTATCTCGAACCAAAGAAACCCATTTTATATAGTAGTATAGATATAGATATCGTAACATTTAAATATTAACACCTAACAAGCTCAAGCGATTGCAATCAGATATATTTTGATAACCTTAATAATTTATGAAGAACGTGATCCAGTAAAAAAATATATTTTAGTTAGTCTTTTTAAAAGCATATTACATATATAATAGTTAACGGTCACACCTACGTATGTAATATTTTTATCTGAAACACTTACATAAGACTTAAGTCAGATCGATTTTATAAGACCATAAATAAAATATAGGCATGAAAAAATAATACACACTAAAACACCTAAAAAATGATTTGATACGCCCTAAAAATTCGAAATAACACATTTATAAAATTATCTTAAATTGTATTATTTAAAAATAGTTTAAAGTCAAAAAATATTTTTATTAAAAGAAAAAAAAGTTAACAGGACTGCACAATTTAAAGTTATATACTTGAACTTTTAATCTAAAATAATTATTTTCATACAATTATCGTCACTCGTGATCTTGATTCTAAAGTCAAATAGATTCGTTCGAAAAATTAAATTTGAAAAATAGTATTATTCAATTAGGTAAAACCATTGTTGTCACGTTACAAAGTGACGGTCAAAAGCATTGAAATACAATTCTTAAAAATTAATATTTGTTTTGTCATTTATTGTAGATGCCTTAAAGACATTAAAAGGATCTAAAAATGAATAATATGCAAAATAAAATGTTCTTGTTCTGTTTGAAAAGTAGGTACACGAAACGGTATAATATGTTATAAAACGAGCATCGCGTAGAAAACAATGCCAAGTACTTCAAAATCCCAGCCCTAATAATATATTATATATTTATATCTAACGCTTGGTCCATATATCCGGTCATTATATAAAATGTTTTCTAAATTGCTACATGTATGAAATAATACATTATATAAAAAACCCCCCCCCCCCCGGAACGTTGCCAAGTCCGAGTCATTATTATATTGATATTTGCAGTCTGCCAGCCATTTTAACGCGAATTCGTGTAGTTATTGTAGTATTTAGATACGGGTTTGATTTCAGTATTGACAATTTTTATTTTTCATAAGCGATACGTATCACATAGGTATTTTATGTTTGATGAGATTTTAAACAAATTTATAATAAATAGGAATAGTTTCTACTTTCTAGTTTCTACATTAGAGCTTTCGTCGTTTTATTTGAGTAATCATACACTGAGGTTTATTCGATATTGTATTATTATTTTATAACTTATAATGTGCCTGTTAATACGCTTCACAGTGTAGTATTATTGTTCCTCACAAACGAATAACAAGTATTGTATTTTATATTGTGAACGGATTATCGAGAAAATCAAATGGTTCATTACAATATTATTATTATATCGATCTCATGGCAAGTGTGTTTTTCGAGAATTATTTCAGTTATATTCAACGAATGTGATGGTACCTATGACCTATGTACCAACAATAATATGTTGTATGTATTATAATATATATTAGAGGTACTATATTATTATTCGACCTTTTTAAACATTTGAGTAATTATTAGTGTACATATTTTTAGCATTTGAAGTATGATTAGTACTTAAAAAATAACTATAAACAAAAAATTATCATTGCTCGGTTAATAAAAACTATCTTGAGCCCTCATATGTCACTGGTTGCCCTAGAAAGTTGCATTTTAAAAATATTTTCTATTTTATTAATTCGATAATATATACCAAATAATATTCTGTTTTTAATTAAATGAGCATTAAATTTGAAGTAATTGGAAGGTTGAAGGGTAGTGTTAGTCACTGATCAAGGCCTAAGTCTGTAAAACCAAAATTATTTTAGTATACCCTGGCAGTGCTTATGATTATATTATCATTATGCGTTTATGTAATAATATTACGAAACATACGTCTTGTACACAGTGCTCACCACGTGGCATCATAATATACTTATTACTAGTTACTAGTTACTACGAAGCGTATAATAAAATGGAAAATATTATAGTGATGATGTAATAAAACAACAATAAAGTAAAACAAATCGTTTATTTTATTTTTTATTATCAACGGCATTTCTATACTTTCTTTTTATTCGTTAAAATGTGCGTTATATATTATATATATGTATATATATACATATATAATATATAATATATATATATATATATATTATTAATAATATTATTGTACAAAATATGCAAGCTCAAATGTATTGTTCACATGTACAATTTTATGTTATTATTATATTATAATAGTTATAATAATAATAAAAATAATTATAAATTATAATAATAATAGTATTGCATTTGCATATAAATCTAAATCAATACTCAATAATTCTTATTGTATAATATTTTATAATTTTACTGCGTTTCAAAAAATGAAAACTTAACAACTCGTAATATAACTGTACACATTTTTTGCTAACGTACACTTTAAAACACATAGTATAATATTTTATAAATATATGTGTACACGTGTATTATAATAATATGTAATGTATAATAATGACTACTGCAGTGTCTCGATCCGAACTGAAGTAACTCGAGCAGTTTGTACGTGACATGACGTGTTCGTCGACACGTGGAAGTCTGCTCATCTGGTGACAGAGCCTCATCGCTGGACGACAATAATATTATAACAACAACAACAATTTCAATAGTAATAAATAATAATAATAATAATAATAATAATAAGTATACAATATTATGACATTATATGTTGTATTATAATAATCATTACGCGTTGTATATTATTATGCAGTTGGCGCCGAATTACACGTGTTCAGCAGCTCGTCTCCGAGTATTGTCATAATCCGCTCGGTTCGCCCTGCAGTGCTCTGGACGCTTCCATTATTGCTTCGTCCAGCCGTTCTACCCGGGTGCTTATCGAGTGATCGCTGTAACAAAAACAACAATGACGGATTAATGATTTTCGCATTTTTTGGGCCGGATTTTTGGTCTCGGGAATGGGGCCGGGGCAGTCATCATCGAAGTAAGGCATGTCTTATATTTTATAATTTTTACTGTTTTCTGCCGTTATAATTTTTGGGCAAAAATCGAATTCATAAAAAGTACAGTATAGTGAGTTAGTTACAATCAGTGTGACCAGTTTAAATCAAGATTTTTTATTTTTATGTGTTGGGGGGGGGGGGGNGTAAAACTAATTGTCGACAGATTTTATTTAAAAATGATTTTTGAATGTAAATGTTCTTATTATTTAACAACTTTCCGGGAGATGGAGGTTACAACAAGGGGATTTACTCTTTGTTAAACACCTTTAAACGTAAACTGCGCAGTTTTTTAATACTATTAATTGGGTATACAGAGTGTACAATTATATCCAATTATTATAACTATTTTATTTTTATAACCAATTTATAAATAAAAAATTATGGTTTTCCGTGAGTCAACTAAATTGAACATTTATGTATTCAAAAGAAAGTAATACAAAGTAGGCCATGTCACTACGAATATTGTTGAATCTATAGACGGACATTTTATGAAAGTCGGTCAAAAACTGTGAATTTACATAAGGGTTACCCGTTTAAACCTTTGATTTTATACAGTAGATGTAATTATTAATTGTAGCTGATCCTACACGGCATTGTCCTTGACAAATTAAATGATGCCAGTGGCTTTACCCTGTCTTAAACTCCGTTAAATGTAACCATCACGTCATATTTTTGACACATTCATCAGGTGGTTTTGACCAAATATAAAATACAGATCAAAGTTTATTATAATATACAATTATAAATAACTAATAACAAAATATTGAAAGACCCCCTCAAAATTATTAAACATTTTCCGTTGCCACAACTTTTTATTTTGTAAGAAAAGATTTAAGCCTCCCCCCTGAAATTCAATAAAATCTTAACCTATGGCCCTAAGTACAGAATTTCAGACGTTATTAGTACCATATAGACTTTGCCGTGGATCACCTACACTCATTACCACACAAAAATAAACGATTGCTGCGAACGTTAAGTGATATATGGGTAACACAATTTACCTGTAAGGCTGAATTAATATATAAAATACTTTAATTTAAACCTTAATATATTGCATAATATGCACGAATGATATAATTGGTACATGTCTTTGTCCCGCAGCGAAACCGAGTTCGAGAATCGCGAGTTTCGCACAAAACTTTATAGCACCCGGTTTATTTCATAGGAACGTTTTTAAATTTATGTTTCGCTTGAACAATTTATATATTATTACACTCAGACACACACACACACACACTTATATATATATATATACGATTCGCGCGGGGTAACTAATATATTTGACTCGAGAAAATAAAAACGTCTCTGCTGCACAGAATTCCTCCGGAGATGAAATATTAACGCGATAAATTGTTGTCAAAACATGTTCAACGCTTATAAGGACAGCTACAGTAGAATAATATAAGTAATAGAGTCGCTTTGCTAAAAACCGGCGAACCGAGTTCTCGCACTAGATAACATATTATTATATATTATTATATTGTTTTATTTACACAGCACCTATATCATAATTATTGATATCTTCGTATAATATTATAATATACTATACAGTATACACCTATTTGAGTCATATGATACAATTTATAAAAATGTATTCATTAATTTATTTTCAAAAAAATTATTCATTGGACATGAGTTTATTACCAACGAATTCTATTTTTTTTTTATATTAGTATTCTTTTTCCCTGAATCGTGCTTGACCCCTCGGAGATAGGTACATTAATTTGTTTAGTCAATTTCTTGTATTTTTACAGGTATAGCTTGTTAAGCCAGCATCGTCAATAACAAATCAATTTTTTTACATGTTTTCTCACAATAGTGGTTTCATTTTATTTTTTTAATAAGAATAAAATGTTTTTAATTTTATAATATTTTTAAAACCAATGTTAAATTGACACTGGACAGTCCGCAAAAGTCGTGATCTACTATGACTCACTAACACTCATCTATATCTACTTAAAATCTTCATTTATTCACTATAATGCATACCCAATATATTAAAACAACAATATTTCTGGTTTTGTTCTGCTTTCGATATTTAAACTTAATATTGTATGATTAAAACTAGACAAAAAAAGAACACTGTATAAATACTTAACACTTATGTGCAAGTATTTTTTTTTCAAAAGTTGAATTGGAAAATATTAGTATAATCAGTTAAAAGGAGCAGCAGTTGTATTATTTTTTTAAAGAGGACGTTGGCATAAAAATAAATCGTTATCGGAATACGACGAATAATCCGACATCTTGTTATTGGAGCATACGCTATCACTAAGTCATCCGCAAAAGGATCCACATAAAATATAATACAATGTACCTAGTACCTACCACATATTATAAAATATATATAGTGCACAAAACAAAATAAATGAAATTAATTTCTACCCAAATATATATATGAAGTTAAATCCTATACAAGTATTATAAATCACAATTACTTCGTTGGAAAAATAATAACAGTTCCGAGATAAAAAAATAAAATAATAAAAATAAAAATACGTATTTTATTTATGCGTGCGAGCAGAGTGTCGTTTTATGTATGTTCAGTATACACCCAAACACACATTAAATGTATGAACACACACACACACACACACACACACACACACACACACACACACACACACACACACACACACACACGCACACACACAACACATACACATACGAGAGTGGTAAAGATAAGAAACGTTTTTATTTATATGATGCGTTCAACGGAGATCGTATAAAAAAAAACCATCTCTTCCGTTTTTAAACTCTACACGGAATTCTAGTCGTCTGTCTGCGCTTCGTTACAATAACGTCGTCGTCGTCTTCGTATCGTTTCGCGTACACTTTACGAACTCTGACCGCTGAGTAATCCGTTTTCCCACTATAATCCTCGAAACACAACACTCGAGTCTGGGTGGGTGAACTAGACGTTCGATAGCTGCCACACTATTAAGATTGAATTATTATGACCTTTTGCGATTTCATCTATTAGATCATATTAATATATTATAGAAAACAGATGGTCGCTCATTGCATGTCCTAATCGTAATATATATGGGAAAAAGTTAAAGCCAACAAGACTATATTATATAGAAGTAATGATATCTGCTCATGTGTAAGAACATTTTTTCACCTTTAATTTGCTGTAGGGATATTATAATATTTATATTAAGTTATCTTTATAGATTTTTCGAATGATTCTGTCCACTACTGTATAATATTATGATCTAATCACGCATCGTCAAGATACGATTTAGAGCTGCACAATCCGACGATCGGAACATATTAATGTTATATTTATGTTACATTGTTTTACGATTTTAGCGGTGTGCGTGTTGTGTTGTCCAATTCGTTCGGTGGCAATCGACGAGATACTGCGTACCATCGCTGTATTTGGAAACGAATCGATTTCAATATATATATTGTGTGTGTGTGTGTGTGTGTGTGTGTGTGTGTGTGTGTGTGTGTGTGTGTGTGTGTATCGAGAATACATGCTAAAGTTTGTTACCTAATTCAACTTGTGCTCCCGAGCAGAGATATCTTAAATTGAAAACACAATCTCGAAAATAATAAATAATATTATTAAACAGCGAAAGTTAGGCAACTGACTTGTTTCTACGCGTACGTGCATCGGATTTGCATACTTAGTGCCCCGGCTTAAACGTACAAAGGAAAAACAGCATGGCTTTCGATATCATGCGCATGTAATATTATAATACTGAACCCACTGCAGACCTGTGGTGGGGTTCAGGGGTCTATAAATTGAAAAGTAGACAATTTTATCAGTAAACATAATGCCTACAGTATCAAGAATAATATATCGTGTGGGTAGTTTCGTTAAAATATTAAAACACATTTTGCGATCCCGGGTATCTTCTACCTAAAATTCATTTTTTGGTGACAACTATTGACTACTATTTTTTTTTTTTTTTTGTGACTATTAAATTAATTTCAAATTTTTATTAACTTAAATTGTGCGTCTAAACAATTTTTTAGCTACCTATACATTTTTAGGCTGTACCTACTGTATTGTATATTTTATATCTATACCAAAATATGTGCGGAGTCAACATTAGCTACTTGGAGAAAATTATTTTAAGTAAGTTTGACTAAGTTTATTTTAAAAATGTTAAGTTATAAGTTAATTAAGTTCAATAAAACTACGTATTTTACTATAAAAGTTAAAGTTTAGTATGGATATGGATACTATATCAATTTAACTTAAGCCGTTACTCAGCTTATCTTACACACTTTTAAAATAACAACTGAACATTTTTTTTAAAAAGCATCCTAGTGATTATTGCACACTGTCTAGTCTAGCTAAAATGTCTTAGGAAATTATACGTTTAAGATATAAATAAATTATGAAATCAAAGAATATTAATTAAGAAATATAATGAGATTAGTATAATACATACATATTGTGTCGCCCGGGAAGTAATTTAAAAAAATGTATTAAAAGACATTTTTTATTTTTTATGATTGAAATGTGTTCATAACTCGGAGACGAAAAATATAAAACATCGTGTTATCACTGTTCTTTTTATTAGAAAGTTGACAGTGTATAGCTGCAGATGAATATGTTTAAAGTATTAAATTGATGACCAAAATCTAAAAATTGACTCGATAAGTTGCTTTTTGCAGTCGACCATAATTCATTCAATTCACCAGCTGCCCGTCTATGCCTCGCAATCAATAGAAAACGTGTATGTTATTAACATCATAATATGATTATAATATTTTATTTTATTTATATTGTAGGTGCAAGGTATTACGTTTAATGTGGGTTGATGCTATCCGTCGGATCATAAGTCCAATGCAGCTCAACAACCGTTGCAGACGTTCTAGGGGGTAGTATTATATTATTATGAACTCGGTGGTAGGTACATATTCTATTTCCTTCCACTCTCGTTGTATTCCACAATAGCGTCAGGGTGTCCGCCACATTATATTCGAACCGGAAGTATATATTACAACGACCTATAATACTATCGTAGGTACGTCGTGTGCCCGTAACCACGTCTGAAGAATAAATTATTATTCTTTGGATCTAGGTTACGGGATTACCACGTGAGAGACCCCATTTTTCCGTTGAAATGTATCAAAGAATCTTCTTGCGCCACGTAGGCCATTTACGAAATACAAACCTAAATAATATAGAAAATACATATAGGTACTATCATACATAGGCAGACCTTTCGCACTGGAATACGAACCATGGATGTGGCATACTCTCCTACTCTACAATCTATATTTTTCTTTTGCGCGCTCTCTATTTTCGTCAGCACTACGCTAGCTAACGAATTGAAATGCCAAATCGAATTTTCCGTCGGTATAGTACGCAGTACGTGATGTGTTTACCGCTATTGGCTTATAAATAAAAATAAAACTCGCTACGACCTCGGACGAAGGACATCTCTTCCATTTTGTATAATATTATCATATTAGGTATGTTTGTGTACATAATATATATATATATATGGGTATATTTAGAAAATATACGATTCCGTGCGATATCACTTGTCTGCTGACTCCTTGCAAGCTACGAAAATTGTTTTAACAAAAAATTAAATCACACATTTTACAACCCATTACTATAATATTATTAAGAAGAGCGTTGCCCTGTAAGTAATAAATATAAACAAACATATTATAATGGAAGATATATGTCCACCAGAAAAAGGCGGTGTTTTGGGTATTAATATACCCCGACTTCGTGCGTATAATCCAAAAATATATTGGATGTGTGAAGAGCCCCCTCTATGGTTTTATTTAAATATTAAATTAAAACACCATCTTTAAAAAATCCTTGCCGAGCTTATATCTTTATACAATATAATGATTCATAAGACTTGTTGTATATTAAAAAACAACAAGTTCAACAATAGTAATAATATTATTAATCGGTCAATATAAATTTTAAAAAATGTGTCTTTTGAAGCTCGGTTTACTCTAAACCAGTGAAGATTTCTCATTAAAAACTAATTATCACTCACCTCTCCTTCGTTATTTTTAACTTGTGTTTTTAGTGAGATTTTCTTATGAACTACTTCAGTACAACTATGAAGAAGTCTTAAAAACTTCGAATTACATTCACAATGCATTATTTGATTGCAAATCCAATAGTTTATTGTACATTTTTAAACACCTATGAAATATCATGATTCGCAGTAGATTATTTTATTTTTGAGTACAAGTATTATTCCACTGCATTTTTAAAAATATATATTATGGTAATCTATTATATAAATTAATCCTACAGTCTAAATAAACTTCTACATGCAGCTTATCTAACCTAACCTTTATAAATACAATTGCAATTACCGGTACTTATTTTTTCGATTCCTTTTTGTAATAAAATATTCTAATCCAGGATATAAAATAAAAAATGTTGGACAACGAAATTGAAAACCTAAAAAATCACAATATCTAGTAAACATGTTGTTTATTATACCATATTTAATTCCATATAAAAAGGTAAATAACCCACTGGAAGTTTGCACTATGCAGTAGGTATATATTATTATTTAGTAGGTATGTATAGTGTATACCTATGTATAATATAAAACTCGTATTACTATAAAGCTGTCTCGTTACGGTCGTGATCTAAATTTAATATTTATTTAAAACACGAAATAATAAGGTGGTTCTACGAGTACAGACATTTAAATGCTGCGAGTCATTTAAAATTGTAGAGACTGAAAGATATTTTGAAAGAATGCCATCATTACAATCGATATTATAGATAAATTATCGATTTTACCAAAGCATCAATCCAGTAAGTAGGTAATTATAATTCTATGTTAAAATGGCGAAAATTATGATTATAATAAACTATTACTGCGATCTGTGTTTGTAGGTATTTTGTAATACAACAATAAAACAATAAAGATGTAGCAATTTTTTTAGCAATTATTAACATTATTTGTGAAAACAAGCTGAAAAAAATATTAAGCATTATTATAAATAAGAATTATATATTATTATTATTAGTGGCACGGTTGGCCGGGGGTCATTTGCTGAATATTCGAACTTAGGTTTTTCGCGAGTAAAATTTTTAATGGCTGAAACATTAACATATTGTATATTATTATAATAGGAAACTTTTTTGTCGTTTGCGAAGAAAAAACGGGCTGCAAGACGGAATTGTACGTTTGTCATTCGGCGACGCGCGACGCCATGAATTTTTAAAACAACGTTTCACATTCTCGTTTCAGTTTTTTTTCTCTTCTAATTTATGTTCATAATACAAACAGAATATTATCTCTTTCGCGTTACACAGTATGGTTCTTTTAACAGTGAAAATTCATGATCTCTAAAAGTATTAATGTTTTTAAAAATAATATATTTTTTCACAATTTGGAGTCACTACACAAAAATTAATCATATTTGTAGCTATATTTTTGTTTTTAGAATTTTACTTTTTGGGTGTCAACATACATTTTAATTTCACATTCAAAAGCAATAAATATTATATATGTAATATATTTTTTGATACATAAACATTAAATTGCATGTATGTACCTACTACCCATATTTAAAATTGTTCAAGTAATAAAATAAAGCTAAAACGGTGGCTCTAGGCTGATAGTACTTCTCGAAATGTGGGTTCACTAATCCGATCACCTTGAATTTAAATACTTTTAAATTACATATAATTAATTAATTACTCATCCAAAATTCAATTTTTATATTCTGATGTTCTCAGAAACATATTTCGGAGTATAAAATGTAAAATGAATATTGTCGAACAAAAAAGAAAAAAAACTCACAACTAAAGTTATAAGTATAAAATCTATCAAAAAAGTTGGTTTGTAATACATATTTTAAACCATGTAAGGACATGTTTTCAGAAACTTTTCGGGATAGGTAATGAGAGTTTACTGTCAAAATAATCACCCAGTATAGCCATATAGGCAAAATGTATTATAAATACCTTATAAGCAACATGACTGCTGATCATTTTAATATGATTATACGTCGTTTCCAACGGTTAACATGTAAAGCATATTATAGGTAAATGTAATATAATCCATCAATCCATAACCACAAGAATATTTCCGACCTTTTTTTTCAAGGTATACTTTTTTTCAACTCATGGAAAGCCCGTGGGTCATGTATGATCGATCTCAGGTCCATATTTAGTCATTAAAAGTAAGCCATACGATAGATTATTTTTTATTTTATTTTATTTAAAGTGACCCCAGTGATTATTACGAGGGTCATTGGGATTTATTCAATGTTATAATAATTGAATTTTTAATAACGAATTAGTTAATATTAGTAATAGATAGATAGAATAGGGATAAAAATAATGACATTGCTTGACTTTTGTTGTCTGTATTGTACACGGGAGAAAATTAATTAAAAGTTTGATTTTGGTTTTATTGTGGAGATTGATGTTCTGGGTAATCTTCTGTGGGTGTGCAGCTTGAAAGATAAGATTAGCTAATTCTGTCATTTTCGTTTTGATGTTACTATTAGAAAGCCAAGAGTGGACCTTTTATATATATTTCGACTAGTTTTGACTTTTGGTACATACTTCGGTTTTACTTAATAATAATGTAAATATCGTGAATATATATATTTTCGCTTTTTGAATTAAATTTATTACAACAAACAACTAACAAGAAATACAATATGGAAAAATATATTAAATAAACAAGTAACTAGCTCATCAAATAAGCATATCCTTGAATAAACAGTTGAGCTGAGTTAATATTAAAAGTGAACTAAAAATAAAAACAAAATTTGTGTAATTCGTAATAATCAAACATAGTAAAGTTGAAAAAAGAAGAAAATAAATAACAGGTTTATAACACAATTAAAGACAGGAGAAATTGTTATTAATACATTGTTAGTATCCATTACATGTTAGGTAGTCATCTAATTGCTTAAGTTAAAAAACTGGCTAAATTAATAATACGTGATAAAAATACTTATCTAAATAGTGGACTAAAATCGATTTGAATAACTAATGGATATATCTGGGTTATGTTATTAAACAGATAATTGCAATGTACTAATTTTCGTACATCAGATATTCGACGCTTTGGTTCGTAGTGACGTAGTTATACGAATTACAAGGATATCAAATTATTTTATGATTTTATTTGTTTTTGAATTTCCTATCAGTGTGGTTGTATAAGTGAAGTTTGTAATGATGGAGGTAACGGTGGAGAAGGACAGGTCGATACAAGTGTTGGACGTCTGTACACTTCACACAGTTTGGGCTCAATATGTTGGTGGCCCTCGAGTTGGGCTAAAGTACTTCCCTTGTATTGTTTGATTTGGTATTGTGCCAGGTTCTATGTCTTTATTAATTAATAATGTGTTATCTCGTTGTCGCCTTTCATACTATTGGTTGACGGATTGTTTGATGTGTTCTTATGTATGGGAACAAAAGATATGTTATTGTCAATGTTTTTTTCACGATGAAGTTGGATTACCAAAGGAAACAAGTGATTGGGTGGTCGTCCGTAATAAATATTTGATATGTAGCAGGCATAGTTTCGTATGATACCAATATCGATCCGAGGGAAGTTTAAAGCAGTCGTCGATGCTCAAACTATAATATAGTTGTCTTTGAAAGCTTGTCATGTGTGCCAACTCATCTAATGGAAATCCATCTATTAACGTGGTAATGGGAGAGGTTATTTTTACTTCAAGATTTTCTAGTGCTTTGAGGATAACATAGTTAGGCACAGCTAGAATACAAGCATTTAATAGGATATTGCTTTTTTATGTGTTTATTAATTTGAGTACCTATTGCGGTTTTTTTATTGTCGACATAATAAATATATAGCCGAGTGCTCATTAATTAGATTGTTGACGACTGTTGGTTGATGTTGTAAGAATATAAACTAATCCGTTATTAGAAAAGCGTAAGGTGGTCATTTTGTGGATACATATTTGATTTTTTTGTAATTTATTAATCCTTCAACAACAATAGACAACGCATTATTACAATATCTGGTTTTTAGCCTGTACAACTATTGGCATTAGAGAAGGAAATATAAACGAATATACATGAAATTTAAATAAAGTATATACAAATATTGACATGTCTTAGAGTTAGAGAAGTGGGTATTTTATGTTGGATGCTTCAGTTATATTCCCGAGTGAGATAATATTTTGTCGAATTTGTTAAATACCGTCAGTTGAATTAATGTGGACTATGGCTTGATTCATTTTGGGAAATTTTGAGTTAGCAATTATTTCAACTTTTTGCTCTGACGTCGTCCATTGGAGTGGCTTTAATAACTATGGGTATGCAATTTTTGTTTGCAAGAGAAGCTAGAATTTAAGGCTGTATAGAACTGGTTTTGATAATTTGAGTAGATTAGATGCTAACAGGTTTTCAGAGAGAAATGTTCAAATGTTGAAGTTTTTTTTGCTTATATTAAAAAATGTTGCAATATTGACTTTGTCGAATGATAAATAATTGTTATTTTATTGATAAATTTAATTTAAATTGACCATTTAATTCCATCAATGGATGGCCACCTCGCACATGTCCCTTGTCAAAAATATTCTAAATTTAATTTATATTAATTTTTTCTAATATTTCATGTAAATCTAAAACATCACTTGTGCTTATTGTAAAAAAAATAACTTTACAGATTGTACAAATACTGTTAAAAAAAATTGAGATATGATGTCTTGTGTATATATCTACTTACTATATATATTAGTCATATTACTGGATAATCTTATATGCTTTGTATTTCTATTGGAAGTGAAAATACGAGTGCGATAAATACACACTTCTGTTTCTAGGCCAAAAAAGTCAAACACATTTATGTTGTATGCTAATTTATGCTGTTAAATAACAACTAATATTATTATTATTATTCTTTTCCAAAATAAAAATTACTTCACTTCTCCGAAATACCGCCGGCTTATCTCTAATCTAAATGTTAGTTGCTTGTATAATTTAATTCTAACTATTTAATATCTTTATCTAATTATCGATGTTTATAATTTAAGTGTTGAAGTATTAATTTATCCGTTTAAATCAAGTGTTCAGGTTTTTTGTCAGAAACTGACAGAGGATACATTAAATATTATCTCCTGTTTGTAAAGACATTTTATTTTTATTATTGATAATAAATTTTTCCGAAGTTTTGCAAATTCCCACATCATACTTAAGTATACAGACATATCGGCGCTCGTTAGGTATATATACACACATATATATATATATTATAATTTATAATAATGTGATATAATATATTACATGTTGTTTATTTCGTTCGATTCTAAGTTCGAAAACTAATCGCACGGAAAGAGATATTTTGTTTTAACTCATTCAATATACATGATAATTTAATGTTTGTACTACCATAATATTTTCCAGCCATAGTTATTGCGATTTCTGAAGACAAATTCAAGCATTGCAATTGTATCGCGTGGAGCGAAACGTTAGCGATGACCAAATATCGATCACAATATTAAACCAGCAATACATACCTAATATTATTATGTATATTCTCACGTTTTTAAGTGTGAAAGTAAATTTATTCTACCGATTTTGTAGAGGTTTAGTCGGTTATTGATTCCACCCAGACTTAAGTTTAACATATAATATCTATATACCGGGTAAATTGATACTATCATAATTTTTAAACATTTCAACTTTTCCTCACATGATTTTAAGTAGTTGAAAACAAAAATATTCTTTTAAAAAATATTTTTTAAAGTACTTTGTTGCTTACAAATCAAATTTTGAACGAAGTTATCAAGGTTATCAGTTATAGGTAATAGTATGTAAATTATGAATGCGCTAAGTGGAGTGATACACATCTACTGCCCACAAATTTGATCCATCTCTCTGCTTTTAAACATTAAATAGGTACTTTAACTAATAAGCTAGTAAAGTAGTAAGCTACTATCCCAAAATTGTTTAGAAACCAGTTTTTTCTGAAATAATGAGTATATTACTTTAGATTGATGACGATGATGAAAAAATACAGTTGAGGCCGTAACGACGTCTTGAGGATCAAAATAAGATTTGTTCTCTATTTAAAATTTGTTCCTTTTCAAAAACACTGGAATTTTAATGAGAAAATGAAAACACTATTCTAATAGATCTTTGCATAAATATAATAATAGATAATGTACAGTATTCGACTTGCGGTTATAACAGCTTATTAACTGAACGAAGCAAATATACTGTACCTAGGTACTAACTATACACATACATAAGGCGAAATCGATCGAAAGCTAAAATGTAATTACTCGCACGCGTTTTACTTCATTATCTATACATATATATAATAGGGTATTGCGTTTATAAATTATAATATGTAATATAAATATGTTTGCATATGTAATATTTTGAAGTTTATCAGTGAATTTTTTCTTGGATATTTTTAGTATTTTCAATTTATTTCAATTGATTTACAGTAAAAAAAAAAAACTGTAAATTTAATAATTAATTATCAACATAATATAGTTCCTATATTGTATTAATCATCAATTATTTACTTTATATGTAACTTTAAATACGATTGGAATAACATTTTTTTGTCATCATACCTACTGTTTAAACTCGATCATCATGAAAACAAAAAAAAAAAAAAATCACGGATTACCATAAATTAATATTTATTGTATAAATACAGGATAATTCACCAAGCAGGCTTACCTAATTTTTTTCCTTTTATGATGAATATAATATTAATTAGATTCTGATTTTTGTAATTTTTTTTGCACAGGTTAGGTTAGGTCTATACTTTGTATAGGTACCTACTAAAACATTTTTTCAAATTTTTAGGTTTGTATATCATTTAAGAAGTGTTTTATATTATGGTGATACAACCTTCAAATGAGAATCAAGTTTTTTTCTTGAAGGAAATTACATTAAAACTGTTAATCAGTTGACTTTTTTTTATGTTTATGTTCGATGTCTTATACATTTACTAAAGTTCAAACTACAAAAGTATTATAATTAATAGTTTATTTTTATCCAATATAACATGTATTTTTCAAAGCCGTATTTTGTAAGGACGATTTTTCCACAGATTATACAAAAATATATTTATATTATATTATTATATATTTTATACAATCTGTCATTATTCTTAGAATATATATTTTAATAAGTCAGAAACTACTCTTTCAAATATTGATTTAAATTCATTAATATTTTAAAACAAAAATTATATAATTATCAACCAACTTAACAATTTACAATAAAATGATAAGTCAAATTGAAAAAAAAAATGAGTTTTTATCGACCCTTCCTCTTTCAGTCCCTAATTATTTTTTTTCGAGTAAAGCATTATTCTTTGCTTTCTTCTTGAATATTACTACTTGAATAAAAATCAGTAGATTTTCATTAATTTCAGATAATGTGGTAGTGTGGTACAGAGATTTTTGAATATGCATTGCGATGTGCTCTGAGTATAAACCTAAACTTTTTAGTTACATTAGAATGTGCACTGGGAATGAATTTATTTAATAAATTAGTCTCTAAAATATAAATATTATTGGGACATTTTATTTTATTGTGTATGATGAAAATCATAACGAATGTGTTAAATCCGGAATAAATGTAAAATAAATACTTACAAAATTTTATAATTATATCAAAACATAGAAAACAAAACTTAACATTCAACTTGAAATATTATTACAAAATCGTGATCAGTAAAACATAACTAGTTACGTACAAACTATACAAATTAAAAAATAATTAAGAGTTCAAAAACATTTAAAAATATTGTTATTCCATGAGATAAAAATTCAGGGCACATTTCAATGTGCATACTTTTGGCGTCTTATAGACAAATGTCTTTGTATCATATTGACCATATTGTTGATATGCTTATTGCCAAACACTCGTTATCATAACCTAAATAACGTGAAAAACTTGTATATTTATCTAACTAATCATAGAAAGATAAATTCCAAAATCTTTAAAAAATATTATCATATTTTATCACATTTCATAATTTTCCAAAGAGTATTATAATAAATAGAGGTTTGAACCATTTATGATACCATAAGATAGAAATTGTACTATCAGAATCAATCATTATCACCGACATTCATTTGATACAAATAAAATAAATGACATCAATTTTATGTACATTGCAAGGTGCAAGGGGATCTAAAGGGCTACATTTTTAATGATATCAACATTTAAATAATTGAAAATATGTTTCATTAAACGCTTAAAAATTCTAAAAATCTGAATTGACACAAATTATTTAGGGAAAAAAATTGAGGTGAGCACTCATAGCGAATCATAGTGTTTACATATTTTAAGGTTGACTGAATAATATGATAAGCTACAATGTGTGATCGGCTCAAAATGATTTTTTCAAAAATGTAATATCGCTTATTGCGTATTTCATGATATTATATTAAATTTAAATAAACAATAACGTTAGGTCCATATGTAACCCTATCCCCTCCTTGTTTTAAATTTACATTTCATCTTATTTTTTTAAGTTCGTTTCAACAGGATTTTCAATAAATCGGCGGCGTCACGTGCCGTTTGTAATTAATATTTATTTTATTATTAATTTAAGGCATCAACTGAGTGGCTATTACACTTATTAGCCAGCTTTTCAATACCAAAATTTATTATTCAGTTTTTACAACGTTTGATTTTATATTAAATTAACTGTCCGTATTCGCCTTCGTTAAGGAATCTCATTTAATTTTCTGATTGTATCTACAACAAAGTCGGTGCTAGTATTTCCTGTACGGTTTCCGTAAGTTAAATTTTGTGGAGTGTTATGAGTTATGACAGTATTTTCATAAGATGTGTCTTATTGTTACATAAGCAGTTGTACAAGTTGGACACGTAGGGTCCACGCGTGTGAGTATTGTATTTTGAAGACGTCTGTTATGCGAATTTTCTTTTCTTTGGATTTCTAATAGTTTTGGCAACCGTGCAATAGGGTTTCTCTTTAAATTCATCCAAGTTTAACATTATCGCTGATACCTATCATTGCCAGCTCAGCTACCATTGCAGACATTTTCGTCGGGATCGTGTACTTTTGCGTCTGCGTGATTGCATAATATAATATGCCGTTTTATCCTCAAGAGTATATGGCTTTGCCTATGAAAACTTTAGAATTTCCCTAGGTGGAAACAGTTTTACAACGTCACTGGCCAATTTAAAAACACCGTACACGCTTAATATAGTGGATTCGTCAGAGAAAACGAACGAACGCGTTTGATGAATTTTATATGGTCACTAAAAGCTCGAAATGCCAAACCGATACATTCCACGTGCGATCCGATGCGGTCCAATCGTAAATAATTCTATGTATTATGTACTCGACCTGGTCGGATTAAAACGATACTAAACAATCTCCATTATTTCATTAAACATTAATTCGAGGCTCTTATAAATATTGGATTGGCCTCGAAAATTTCCGTTGGTTAAATAATTTAAGAACGTTTTCGTGGAAAGAGGGTGGGGGCGGCGACACATGGACGTCGACTCAAGTATATGCAGCATAAAGGGTGGAATCTTCTAACCACTTGTTAGTTAAAAAAGTATTGGGCAACGATTTTGATAAAAATTTTCTTACATCATTAGAATTCATTAGCAAACCAACATTTAAAAACAAATAATATTTTAAAAATTTATATCGATATCATTTTTTGCTTTTTTTTAACAAAAATAATACTATACTTAATATCATGTTCCAAATCAGAATAATTTTTTTGGTATTCTTGTGATATCAAAATCGAATATTCCAATGAGTATTCAATAAGTTTTAAGTATTCAAAGTTTCGATGAGTAGTACAGCTATATACACCTTACAACATTTATATGTATGTTTACTACTCCGTTCATGTATTTTTTAAAAAATTATTATCTAAAAAGGACTCCCTCGTGTGTTGGTTTACAATCGTAAGTCAGTATTCTAAAATGTTAATTTTTTTTTAAATAGTAATAAAGGAATGTATCTTCATTTATACTTGTCGAGGTAATGAGTGTTCACGGTCAAAAGAATTAGCCACTTTTAATATTATTATAGTTTTGACTAGGGTGGTATGGCTGACGGCTATACCAAATAATATATTATGTATAATATAGTAGAGCAAAAAATTAATAACGAGAAAGAAAAAAAATATTCACGGGTGTGTTTATAAACTTATAATAAACGCAGGACACGCGAAACGACGCACTATTATCACTCTACTTTAATATTATTATTATTTATTATACGCATACAAAAAAAAAAAAGAAAAGAAAAAAAACGTAGTGTCCTGGAAGTTTATCTATTTCGATAGATAACGTGAAGATAACGTGCGACATAATATAATAATATAATATAATGACTTTGGATGACAGACGTAATATTATAATAATGTGCTCATTATCGTCGTATTATACATACCTAATGCGTGACTATAGATGTTATAAACACACTTCGTCATACGTATTTTAAAAAATGTTATATTATAATAGCAATTTTCACAATGTCGTCGATGAAAAGTTTTTCAAATTATAAAATACAAAATATGAATTATTTAACACAATCATTGTTGTCATTTATACTTTGAAAATTTATTTCTATATTTTATTTACGTAGGTACCTCTAGTATAAAGCATTATAATGCAACGTATATATTATAAAAGCACGTTTTCTATTTTTCTTACATGCAGGTTACAACGCATATTACGCATTTGCGCAGGATTGTTTGAAGGTCACATAATATCCCCCGCACCAAAACTCGATTACAATGTGACCTTGGTCACGATTTCTGCCCATTATTCTTATTTGTTTTGTTTCCATCAAAGTTTTAGTGACAAATAAAATAAAATGATATTAAATTGTATCGGTATAGATACAACGCTATACCTACGGTAATAATATTATAATATCTAATACGTTTTCGGTCGTATCAGATAATCATATTTGGATTTTCGAACGAACGTTTTTGGGACGTCGAATCAAAGTAAAACGATTTAGTAAAAAAAAAGAAAAAACTGAGAAAAAATTCACTGTCCCTGTCGCGTTCGGCTACAATTTCTTTTGCTTTTTAATAAGGTCTCCGTAGAACTATATCAAAGTTTAGTGTGTCGTGTAATCTGATTACACACTATATATAAACCTCGGGCGTGATGTAGAAGTGTAGATTAGACGCGTATATAGTGTCTGCCGCTTTACCGACTTGATTATATATATATTTATATATATTATGCCCAGTGACGTATTAAAACTTGTTTCCTCTTTATTTTTAATTTCGTCGTGCAAACAGGTCACAGGGAGCCGTTCGCTAATCTCCTCATGCCCGTTAAATCGCATTCGAACGTTAAATTCCGCGGAGCCGTTTCTTTCGCCTCTCTTAACAGCTATAATACGTGTATCTACATATATATATATATATATATTTTGGCTGTATGATATTACAGTAATATTTTTTTTCCTCTTCCCAGTCCGTTTTCATTTCATGCCACGGTAATCGCGAGCAGCCTCTAAACCGGCCATTTACTGTTCACTCGTAATTATATTTATCGTGCCACGACTTTGGGTCCTGTGATTTTCAACTATTATTGCAATATAACCTTCGCGAAAAACAAAACATTTGTTTTATTTTTTGGGAGAGCAAAATCAAAAATTACTGATTACGTCATTTATTATTTGTTTTTATCTTTTAAGTTCATAAAACCTTCACAGAGGAAAAATAAAATCGCTGATAATATTTAAGTATATTATAATACGTCTTTATTTTACATGATTAAAACACATTTATAAAAAAAAAAATTATACTTAATTGCTGTACGTATTATTAATATTCTTAGAACAACTTATACTAGTATAACGTGTTTTATATTATATTTAAAATAAAATTTTGTTTTTTCTTGAACAGATAACATTTGTGATAGCAAATATAGGTATTAGGTAGGTACACACACGAATGTTGTGTTATTGAATCTAAATTTCTAGCTATCATATTATGATGATTTTTTTTTTAAATTTATAAAACGATAAAGTTAAAAAAAAACTTCATTAAAATAGTTTGTAGATGTAAGACTAATATTTAAAAATGTTGAAGTTGTATTACTTAACAAATTAATTTGCGTTCTGCGATTTTACATTATAATTGCAATTGTTTTTCATCAATTATTATTTATCTAAAAAGAAAACAACTCTCAACCATTGAATACCATTCAAACGCGGATTAGAAAAACGACAAGGGAAAATAAATCGTTAAAATATAACATTATCTTGTTTATGGTCATTCGATATTGATATTTAAGTGTATATGTATTATTATATATAGCGTGACTTGGTCATAAACTGAACATTTCTATATTATACTTTAAATGTATCTATGGTACTAATAATAAAAATAACATAATGGTATAGCCACCGAGTGGTCAGCTACTCACCAATTTTTCCGTTGAGGCGACAGTAATCATAGTTTATTGTTACATGTATTATTAGCTTAGTCTAACTTTTAAGTACATAGCAATTATTGGTTTACCAAAGGTCCTGAACAGAAATTCACGTTCTAGTGGTGTTACTCAATATCAAAGGTGGGCAATAAGTTAATGTAAACATATTAACACGATTTAGTTAGGTAAGTTGTTCGAAATGTCAAGTATCGGTTACCAATAACGTCACTAAATAAGAAATCCAACACACGTTTGAAACGTTAATATGTAAAGCCAAAAATACTAATTTAATTTGGTCAAAAAAAGATAATTAATTTTAAAACTTCCCTCCGTTCAATAATTGCTGGCCACCGCTTTATGCCTATAAGGTTGCAGTTTTGACTTACGAGGAGCATCGTATTTAAATTTAATCTTCGCACAAATGTACGGTTCTTAAAGTTAAAATAAACCTCGCGGTTGTATTACAGTTGTAGTAATGGTTTATGAAAAAATGATCGTCGTATACCTGCGAAATTGTTCGCAGGTCTGTTCTACATTTCGAACGAATCTAGGACACAGTAGTTATTTACACATAGTAATTAGGAATTAGTCCTGGAGCGGGAGTGGATTTTTTTACACGTGAAATTCGAAATGTTCAAGTAGTTTTGAGTGGCGCCTATTGATATAATATATATTATAAAGGCTCTGGTGGAGGAGAAATCTATCCCCCTCGTCACCCCTTAATTACGCCACTGCTTGGACAACCGTGTAAATACGTGTTTTTTTCTGGTTAAATGCTCGAACAATATCATATACTATTGTGGTTGTAGTTTTGATTTTTCAGCAGAGATGTTTTTAAATTTAATCCTTGCGCAAAATTTACAGCTCGCAAGGTTAAAATAAAGCTCGGGGCCGTATATAAAGTCGTAGAGATATTATGTTTACTGAAAAACTTCATTACCTACGAAAGAATCTGGTGTGTAATTTTTTTTAATGTCTTATAGCGGGTAGTTAAACAATATGGTTTGATGAGACAATGGTAGAAGTTTTCAGTTTCGGCGCTGAAAATTGCTTGATTAATAAGTTAGAGTACTCGGCATAAGTTTTACGACATTCTTAATTTTACATTTGAAAAGTTTACAACTTAACAACGTACCTGCAGCAGCTATTAAAACGTCATAATTTTCCGGTTGTGTAATAATAATAGGTACTTTAATAATTTAAAGGTACCTGTCTAGGCATGTATAACGAGTATTTGAGTACTATAATATACGTGCTCGAAAATAGTTGTGTTTGGAGGAAAAGTGTTTTGGTGAAATAAACTTAAAATAGAGGGTTGATTATATCAATTCGAAATTTCTTCATACTCGAACACGGAGGTCGGGTTTGATAAGATTCAAAAAAGTATAAGAAACGGCTGAGAAATCGTTTCAAAAAAATCACATTATCCTGGACTATATTATATAGTTCCAGGAACTGCAGCATCGTTTGCTACATGTTCCTATTCTATATTATATTTATATAGCATGTGATTATGGATTATAATGCTTTTTAATAAAATAGCTCCGGGCAGGTATTGGCTATGGGGAGGGGGTCCCTGGGGGGACTTGGCTTTCCCAACCATTAAATTTGTCCCTCAAAACTCGCACTGCGCTTATTATGACTACCGCCTATATTATAATACGATGGGCACTCGTCATATATTTATTATTTTTCACAAAATATACGAATGGAAAATATTATATTTTCAAGCCAGTTAATTATTATTAATTTTAATATAAAAAGGTTTGTTTTATCAATGTAAACAATAAGGGTTAACAATAAAAGCAGACTCGGGGCTTCAGTCCCTTGTAAATAAATAAGTTTGTAACAAGTTCCGCTATATTATGGAGGGCGAGTTGTTTATTATATAACGTGCACGAGTTTTGGACAAATAATATATATATACAATTACTGTATTACCCGTGGTATATATCATCATTTTGAAAATACCGTTTTCGGCGTCTCCCAAACAGCAGCAGCAACTGTAGCTCGGCCAGCTTGGGGTATGGTTTTTTTTTTTTTTTTTTTTCGGTAAACCGAAAAAAATACCGATTATATTTTGACTGCTAAAGCGGCCGTATATAAATTCATGCGCTCCGGACGCGGCCGTCACGGCTTCAGATGTTATATATTATATTATTTTCCCCGTTTAAATCGTATTATTATTATTATTATTATTATTATTATTCCTTTTCGTGTCCGGCCGTGCAGTATAATACTCGTTATTGTTAGAAAATATCGCGTTCCGCCAGCGACTTTTGAGTTTTAATTTTGCGACCGAGCGCGTGCAGCGTTTGTCGTTCGGCTTTTCGCGTGTTTCCGCGGCGGCGGAATTATTGTCGACCAACCGTAATAATAACTTTAAGCACTACGGTATATAGGTATAGCAAAGGTAGATAATACGCAGTAGGTAGTGTACTGCAATATACAAGGTGTGACGCAATGACCTGACAAATGAAACCTAACTTTTTTTCTAATTTATATTGACATTCTTTTTTTTTTAGAGGTATGTATACATAATTTACAGACGTTTGAGTTACAAGTCTAGGGTACAATTTTTTATTTTTATTTTTTCAATTGGAAGGTACTGTAAACAAAAACCAATTTGTATTGAAAATACTTTTTTTTTAATTTACATATTTTTGTTGCATTTAAAAATAAAATGAATAAATAAAGACAGTGATCTGGTAAATTTTATTCTTAGAAAAATGTCAAAGGTAAAAACATTTGTTTAAAACAAGTAAGTGGTTTATTTTTTTAAATGACAATATTTTTTATAAGACCGTTTTCAAAATATTCTTTTGGGAAATTTTTAGTCTCAAGTAAATCTTAAATTATCTATTATTTATATTACAATTTTCATAATACTTTTAACTATAGTATCAATTTCCTCTTGTCACGTATTCGTATTTCTATTACACCTTGTATTACAGCCATTCTCAGGGTGATTTATTCATCACAAATACCAGATAATACCTCAGTAAATACAAAACAGGAACATGCCACCATTTCGTTTCCGTCCCTATTCTATAGACGAGATTATCGGTATGTAGGTATAAGTATACACAAGGAATACTTAAAATTGAAATTGGGAAATTATCACCCCCTTCCCAATTTCCAAATCCACCAGTACTTCAAGCTCCAGGTAAAATATTTGAATCCTCTATCTTATGTTTTCCTTCAAAATCGATATCATCATTACACAATATTGTCTCGCAATATCGTCGTTAGATCGATTATTATGTCATTATTACAAAAATATTACGTTTTATGAAGTATAATATTATACATATTATAACTTCACGTTTTTAGTTTCAATTTTGTTGGCGTCGTCTCCACCGTGTACCGCTCGGAAAACTGATAGTATTAAAAGTATAAATGTTGCAACTGCATAAACAGTGTTTAATATGGCTCAAAAAAATCGGAGTCATGCCTTTCATAAGTTATATAGTGCTCATATATCAGTTAAATGGTCGTTGAAAATAAGTGGTGGGATGGAAAATGTGAAGTATAAAAAGTGGAAGGATGCCGTCCCACCGTACACCCCCTCACTTCGACCACTGTGCATAAGGTCACGTTTATACGTGTGTATATAATTTAATATTATAATATATATTATTAATTTGCAGAGAGGGCGCGAGATATGCAAATGAGTTACCAAATTAATTACCACCACGGTAGCGATGCGTCGTTGTGATCCGAATAGCAATCAGCGTCGACCGTCGCCGCCACAGCATCGTATCGTATATTGTGAGTATTAAAATTAAAATTTTCAAATATTATTTTACGGTTTTGTCATAATATATAAATGTATATATATATACCGCAAGAGACAGAGAAGCCGTGCGAATAATGATAAGAGGATGAAAATAATGGGCGCACATGGCAGTGTGTGCATTCGAGAGCTGACAGGGGTTTTTGAGGTTAAAATGTTAAATACCAGGCGGTGGGAGCAGGGGGATGGAGATAATGTTGCGAGGCCACGGGCCGCGGGTGTTTCGTGACAAAATAATATAAAACATTGTGAAGAAACATCAATAAAATGGTTCGAATACAAATGGTCATATATGGGCGTGGTTTTTCGAGACTGCCGTCAACTCGTATTATACTCGCGGCTGTCGGCCTCGGCTTGTTATATTATTATTGTGATTGTGTATGCTTTGTGTTTTATAATAATAATATATTGTACTTCCTTCACCGGTGGCACCCTGCACACTGCATCATTACCCGCCAACACGTACGTATCACCCGACACGAATAATATTAATATTACATATTATTATACTATATCCGAAACGGCGATGGAATCGATCCGCGAGCGTACCGTATAATAGTAATAAAATAAACTTACGTGTAATGGTGTCTCGGTGGGCCGAGGAAGAAGCAAAAAAAAAAAATACGCTGTATTTACGACGACGGTAGACAATAAGGTCTACTTATAGGAAAAAATAATAACAACGCCGAAAGATGATATATTATCTTAAAGTAAAATATTATGCAGCAGTGACAACACATTTGAGATTCTTTTAATAGTAATAATCCTCAAAATGACCTCGACAAATATTACACAACATATTTGAAAATATTTTTTTTTACAAATTGTGAAGTCATTAAAAAAAAACTTTTTTTGGAAAAATTAATTATTTCTTAATTATTTTCTAACGTTTTTGAACGACAGCATACATATTTTTTATTTCACGTTCTGATTCGTGAATTTTAAAAAGTTTTTCACAAATCGAATATTGTTTGGTATAGTAGTTTAGTTGTGTACTTTTGTATATGTGTTATAATGGTAATTAGTATTTAAAGTTTTGATGAGCCAAGTAGTGGAAAATCATTTTACGTAATACCTTTGTACCTTTCCACTCGACTTATAAAAACTTTAAATACCTAGCTAAAACTAATTAAAGACTTGTTAGACATGCTTTCAACGTTTTCGGACAATGACCTTAACTATTAGGAATACGAAATAAAAAATGAACGCCGATTGGCGGTTCAAAAATGGGAAAAATTAAATCAATAAAATTAATTTTGTTTTCTGGTCATACAATATCGCGTAAGAATGTCAATAAACTTTTCGAACTAATGAGTGAGTTTACTATTAAAATAATCACCCCATGTACTGTATTGAAATCGAACAGGATTATTATACATTTATACCTATTCGATAGATTCTGGTGGTTTTATTTTATATTTTCCTCGTCACTGGTTACGTACTTTTTTTCGTTTTCCGCTTTTTCACCGACGCTGCCGTCGTCGCCTCTGACAGCTGACGTGGTTTCGTGAGAGACAAATATTCTATTATACTTTCGTTGTTATTATTATTTTCAAAAAAAAAACAAGACTTTATAATTAATTGAACTTGCCGTGACGATAAAATGCACGTCGATAATAATAATTGTCTACATTATACCTACATTGTTGTTGTTATAATATTATAATATTAATAATATCGCGTTGTGTTCGTGGCGCAGTAGGTTATTGCATATAATGTGTACACATCGCCAAATGACGAATATAAATTGAAATGGAAATATCATTGAGCGTAGTGTTCATAAAAGTGTCATCGTTGATTCATCTGTTATGGTTATGATAAAATCGATCGTTTTCAACAAGACCGTAAAGGTAAGGTCGGCATTGTTTGGACACCAACTCCAGTACTGCTATTTACTTTTTAATCAAATTACACGAAAATTCAATGTAGGTATTGCATTTTAAGTGAGACAAATAATTATTCTGAATTCTTTTTCTAAATGAGCATTTATTTTTTATAATATACCTTAATATCATATTATTATTGTTAATATTTACACATCTATATCAATCCTATATACTACTATATGAAATGAAATCGCCCTCTTTTGTTCGGGATAAACTCCCAAACTACTAATTCAATCGTTGTGCAGTTTTTTTAAATTAAAGAAGACATCACAGAGAAGGTTTTAGGCATAAATTCAGTCTGATGAAATTAATAAACAATTTGTTATTAATAATTCAAATAAACGTGTGAATTGTATACCTATACCTTTTTAGTAAGAAATAGTCGTTGGCTGAAAATAAATAACAATCAAACTCGCCAACCACAGATACTTCTAGGCTGTTCGGTATCGACGCACAAAAAAAAAAACAATTAATTTTATCTGAGTATCTATTATTAGTATATATATAATCATTGGTGTTACATTAGTTATTGGTAAAAAATAACTGATAACTAATCGAATTTTCACAAATTGCTTGCTAAGATTTTTGAGTTGCACTTACAGCCGCTCATCGGCGTATCTACAGTCAAAATAAAAAATAAAATAAAAATAAAAAATACTATTTATATAGAGTATTTACCTAGCATGGGGTACGATAATAATAGTATAATATAATATCCTGCCTGATAATATATTGCTTGCATTATAACAAGCGAGTCTCATGTATAGATTTGGCATTTTCGACAGGCAACGAAGTGCACGGCAGCAGCTAGTAAACTATAATTTTAATATTTGAGTTTTAAAAATACGCATCTTATGTTTACAAAAGTAGGATAGGTATAATATATTATTATATTTACTCTGAGTACTCATTCAAATAAGTTTTTTTGAGTTTCAAAAAATTGCATACCTATAAAATAATATCTGAATGATGGGTCTGAGTTTTAAAATAGGACAAGAGTGTTGAGATAAAGACTCTTAAAATAAACAAGAAAACTCTAGAGTAAACCTAATATATTATTATTACAACTAATGCAAGTATCAATAAGGATTATGTTTTATCGTTGAAACTAAGGTCATATAGTTGTATTGGGCGCAGGCAGGTGTGAAAACAGATAATAAACAATCCAGTGGACGAGCTGAACTATTAGGTTTCAATAAACCGAAAGAAAAAAAATCAAATTGAATAATATAATAAACATAAAATACAAAAGCAATGTGGCCAACAAAAACAGCTTCACGAGCCAACAAAATAGAATAAGCCTATAATAACGATATCATTATTAAATCACTATAATACATACGAGTATACCTATATTATATTAGACAGTTGTGTATGTACAAAAATAAATCGTTGGGAAGGGTGTATAAAATATAAATCATAACCAATTTTTAAATTAAAAACTATAATATTTAAAATCGTAATTTTCATAAAATGTCCGAAATAAATTCAATCACCAAACCCCACTTTTTACGTCCCCGTAGATTTTTCAAATTAAGTTACAGTGTATAATTTTAGCAATACATTATATTTCCACCGTAAAAATACCGTTAACTTTATGAATTTAAAAAGGTAAATAACTATCTGTTCTTTGTTTTTTATACAATCACTTATACTATTATGTTATTTGATAATATTATAGTAGGTAATTAATTATACTATTATAATTTTTTATTGAACCGATTTGGAAACACCCCCGCTTCTTCATAATTTGAATTTATTAAATTATGTATAGATACGTGGACGCCTTTTGATGCTTAATACTTTGATATCATTATATTTACGACATATTATAGATTTATAACTATTCATTTTACAGAAGAGTTATTAATCTATATTGTCGTGAGTCCAGACGAAAAATGCATTTCCGGTATCCAAGTATGATTACATAGTGTAGGGACCAAAAAGAATTTACTACGATTGCGCATGCCCTGAACAAAGCTGCTATTGTAAACGCGCGTATAATATTATGGTGCAACCTTTCCTTGATTTATTTAAATCGCCATCGTTCTCTAAAAATTCTTTTCGCATTAACTCAGAATAACCTTCTCATGTATACAATCATAATGTCATTTTATATCATGTCCGGGTAGTTGTGTATATTATGCGGGACGTAGGTAAGCACTGACGATATTATGACCTTTGGATGTTTAAAAGTCGAATACGCTCGCACACATCCGGTAGACTATGAAATAAAAAAAAATGTTATCGATTTTTTACTTTTAAACTATATTGTAATATATTACTATAAAAAACATTCCTATTAAAGATTTAGATTTCCTTTTATGTTCCTCGATTGGACTCTATCAATCGTTGATATTATAATATAATATACATACGGACAAAAGTGATTCCAGTTCTATAATTGCAGTGATGTGTTTTCAGAAACGATCATAAATATCAATTTTCTTTATATTATTATTCTCACATGATTATTTAATATTATGACAACAATGATTTATGGTCTATAACTTTCATACTACATATATTTTTTTTTTTAAATAGTTGAATAAAACACTGGAAAATTCAAGAGTATTTCTTGAGTTTTTAAAGTTAACCCATATTCAGTACAACGCTGCAGGTGACTGTTATCAATCAATGTTCAATATACATTATAATAATAATATAATGGATTTTTCTGTTAAAAAAAAAACACAACTCGCTTACGGCAAAAAACTAAAGCATCAATTCCATTATACGACGGAGCATTCTATGGTCGTATATTTTATGTAAGTAATTTGTATCAAGAAAATGTACGAATATTTCAAATGATACATTATTTATCAAGTTAATCATAATCTTATTATTTAGTCTAATGCTACTTAAGAATATTTGAATACTTAAGGAAAAGAAAACTAAGAACGTTTAGGTACACATTGTTTTCCACTACGAGTTATATAGTAGATAAATATTATAATGAAATTGACTATTATTTCGAATTCAAAATGTTGTATGCGTTATTATATAATATTATAGTTTCTAAATATTGTTGCCAAAATATGAAATATTTTAATAAAATGGAATTCATAATATTATACAGAGTGGTTCACCTACCATGTTCAGCAACATGTTTTCCTTGAATTAGGTATGTATTTATTAAATTTATAAATCTTGGGAATTATTAAGTATCTATGTCCTACACCTATACTTAAATCTTTTATTTTCAATGATATATATTATTATTATCATTCATAGATTATTCTTGTTCTAGTTCAGAAGTGTAGAGGTATAAACTCCTTTTTTTTAAACTGAAATCCCCCCTTTTTTATTTTATTTTACTAAGCATATGATATTTTTAAAATTGTCCATATACAATACCTATTTCTCAATCTTTTTTAGTTACCATCCCCTTCAGTAGCAATCAATTTTTTAAGGCAACCTTGAGAAATAATTCTATAATATTAAGGGTGTGTGAAGAAAATTAGGAAGGGAGTTGATGATGTGTAAAATTTAAAAAAAAATTTAAATGATCTAATAACTCATGTTTTAATTTATTTTTATAATTCAAATTTTTTTATTTATAGTAAGCACTAGTAAATTAATCAAATTATACATCCGAAAAAAAAACTCTATAACGTTATCGGTTCATAGTTATCGATACCTTATATCAATAAGTTAATTTGCAAAAATATTGCTAGGCCTTTGTGTTTTTGTAGACATAATTTTTGATTATCGAACAAAAAAAAATAATAGTATTGACTATTCACCCAAGGTATTTGCTTTTCCTGACTTAATCGGATTTAACCTACTGATAATTATTTAATTATATTGGAAATAGTACCAACATTAACGAAAACCAATACAACGAGATAATCAAGTATACCTATAATAAAATATAATGTGCCAAAATCATAAAGATAAGAGATTTGAAAACAATCAAAGATAAGTTGTTGTTCATTGCTCAACATAGTACCTATTAGTGACTGATATTTATTATAATATGAATTATCGAGTTCGCATTATTTTTAGGTCACACCATTTACAACGTTTTTATGGGAACACGATCGCCGCCCAAAACATATTCACCACTCCCACGGGGCGTCATTGCTTCCGTTGAGAACCATTGATGTTTAGGTATGAATTGAAACTAGTATTTCTAGATTATAAAATATTGTAGGTACCCATAATATTACAATTGCAGCAGTCCATGATAATAGATTTAAATATATGGGTGCTATAATAATTTGAAAGTTATAATGATTTATATTTATACAATTAAAATTTATAAAACTAAAGTACTATAGGATCAATATTGCATACTTATATTTTATATAAGAAATGAAACCATTTTTAAAGGAATACTATCCTCATCACACAACGTCTCATAACTCAGAAATTGGTTAAATTTTATTTAGCTATTATATTTACATAATTTTTCAAACAATGCATGATCAATATGTATATATTATGCTTAACAATTTAAAGTAAAAAAAAAAAATTGGTTCTTATTTTAAAAAGTAACTTTATGCACAAATAGATGGTCCTCTATCCAAACGGTATAAAAAACCTAAGTGTATATATTATTATGGTATTAATGATACTACAACATTTAAAAAATAAGAATTTGAATAAAAAATGCTTATTAAAAGATAAAGATGTTGGTGAGCATAGTCGGTGAATCGCTCTACATAATCCACGGACCTGCGATACAGAGTAATAAGTTATATGCCACACAATATTATAGTACTTATATAGTTATATCAAACACACGTGTATTTTTGTTGGAAACATAAATTTATAGGTACATCGTATGATTGTAAATTAAAAAACTGTAATAAAGTAGAGTTTTAGTTTCTTGTAAGTCTTGGTGCGGAAATCAATCACCATAATTATATTTAAATCGTAACCAATCAGCTGATAATGGTAAGAATATTTATTTTTACAAATATATGTCATCATGATCATAAAATAAAAGCTCATTTAATATTCGTAAATTCGTTAAAAAATAACAGTTTTTTACCTACCTATATAATGCACATTATACGCAATGTCGTTAGGAAAATATTTATAAATTAATTTTATGATAATTTTACGTCTTTGCAGTTTGCACAATTATTATTCGAAGTGGTATATTATGCAGTTGAGTGATTTTTTAATAATAGTTTTCTTTTTAAAATTTTTTTTGATTTTGTTTTCGAAGCTTTTATCCAAGGAGAAGAACAAAACGTGCGCTACCTACACAAAACAATAATATTACATTCAAAACGTAAATAAGTCAAACAATCAAGTCAAAAATATCTGTCACTGTATTTAATCGTATACGGAAACATTTTTTTACACATTATGGACGGTCGGGTGATGAGTTGAAATTTATACTATTACGAGTGAAATCAAAACGTACAATTTACTACAAATGTGTCATATTGATTTATATACTTTCAAAATTGTTTGTAAGTTGAGGGTCAATCAAGAAAATTTGTGAGATTTATTACGTATTGGGTCACATTTGTAATTATATTACAATGTTTTCATTGTACCTATTTATTTATAATTGATAACCTTCCACAGAATGAATTTCTATCTATAGTTGTTGGTCAAAAGCCAACAGTGACTACTGACTACACACTAATGTAGTAATTAAATAATATAAAAATAAGTTCACCGTGCCAAGGTATTCATACCTAAGTTTTCTACTGTAAAATACATACAATACATATTATAGGTTATTAATATTTTCTTACTCTTAATAAACAATAAGTGACATATTTATTAGACACAGTGTACTCAAATACATTTATGTTTTCAAGTTATAACTATAAAACTCTGATGCATATAAATCTCTATAATAAAGTATAAATGCTTCTAAATGATTTTAGCATTTTACATCGTAATTTATTGTTTATAAATGTGTAGACTGTATTAGACCTATCGCAATGACAATATTATTATTTATTAAGTATAATCACGTATTCAAGTGCTATAACAGCGGTCCGCTGTTTTAAATAATTAAAATTTAAACTTATAATCGATTAACATCAGCTGATATATAATTTCTGTGGCCAACATCTTATTATTAATACTGTGCCTGATTCCATCTCTACAATCTCTTCTACCACAATTATGACACTACTGCAATATTGTTATTTTCGTCGCTATTCGCGATGCTACCTATAAGAATTTATTATTCTTCCAAAGTCTAAATAATAACTACAGTAGATATATTCATCATCATAGTATTATAATATCACTGGACCTCACAAAACCCATATTTAGATCTTAGAGTGTAATTTTCGATTTTCACCGCACTGCGTGAAACACTCGTTCATAATCGATAAGTTAATAGAAAATAATACATTACTTATGTAATAGGTATACTTATAGACAATGTGATGATACGAATGTGATAAAATTACATTTCATACAAAACTGCAAAGTCCAAAAAATGTTGACAAGTATGCTTCTACATTTCTTGCTCTTGTTCAAAACGTCACGATTTTATTCAAACATCATTGTCGCCATGAAGTGCTCCAGTTTTTCTTCTGGTTTGATATTTTTTTATAGCGTCGGACGTTTTTTTTATATGTTTGAAGTGCTATTTTATACAAAATATGGAGATTAAAATGTATATACGAGTATTGTATAGACTTATAGTTATGGGTCCGGATGTCCCATACGGTGTTATATCGGGTTATTTTTCGGTTCGATTACAGGATAACAACGTTTCCATTTTGGATAAAATATGACGATAATTATTTTGCCTCCACAAGAAGCGTATGTATTATAACAACAATGCTATCATTTCCGTTTCCGTACTTACACCCGTATAGGTACGTACCTATAGGCTATAACTATAGAAATACATTATATTTTGTGATCTACTCTACTTCCCATCAAATTCAATCAACCAATCGATAAAATATTATAGTATTCAGACATAAATAGTATAAAATAATACAGAGTCGAAGTATATATTATATTTTTTTAATGCTTTTACGGAACAACGAAATAGAATTTTGAAAAAGTTAAAATAAATATGTGTTACTATATTTTATGGAACTTTGTTTTTATTACAATTTACAATTTCTCAAGAAACTAGTTGTTTTTTACTGACGATAAAATTAGATCATTTTTTTTCAAATATTGACCATTTTTTAATAGATTTTGGTAATTCTTACTTTTTTAAAAATATTAATGTGGTCATAAATTTTTTCTTATTATATTCTTTACTATATACGTGACTATCTAAAGTGTAGTTTAATCAAATAATAACAGTTTTAGTTAAAATACTATTTAAATAGGTTAAACATTACATACTTATTTGTAATTTGTGTGTGCTACAAATACATAATATTAATTGAAAATAAACTAAATATTTTTTTATACTTCACCACAATTTAGATTTAATAGGTATAAAAAGATACAAAATTATATTATTTATAGCTTAAGTAGTTTAAAATTATTCCAATTATTTATATTGAGGACCTACATAGTAGGTATAGTGTAATAATACGTAGTATTCGAAATATGTGTTGATCACGCTATGATATATTAATTGATAAATATAATATTATGTTTTTATAAAATTATATAATGTCCATAATAATATACTATTATACAAGGAATAACATAATGACCTGACAAATTAAAAAAACTTTTGTTCTAATTACTATTAAAATTTTCTTTTATGAATAATTTATAAGCGCTTGTGCTTCAAGTACCTTACACAATTGATACATTTTAATTTTTAATAATTCAAAATGTTCAAATAAATCATTATAAAATGTATTGTTTTTTTAGAAAAATTAAAAATAGTAAATTTGTTAATCAAAGTTTTAGAAAAATGTTGAGGATTAAAACGTTCATTTAAGTCTAGAACCTTTAGTTTATTTTTACACATTTTCAAAGTGTCGATATTTTTGGAGTAAATCAATCCAAAACGTAATGTCTTTTTTAAAAATATTCTTTTGGGGAATTTTCAAAGAAACGGAAAGTCTCAAATTATTTATTGACCATATAATTTTCATAACTTTTCTTCATACATTTAACTAGTATCGATTACTATTTTTTATTTGCCATATATATATATATTATACCGTAGGTATACACTCAGCTCCCCAAACTTCAAAGATAACCAAATCTTATAATATGTATGTAATAATATTTTTAATATTTCTTACAAAGCTATAAAATGCTGATAATTCATTGATAAACTATTAATAGGTTAAACTAACCTAACCTGGTACGTAGTGTGTTGCTTAAATACACAGTGGATTCAGGGCATCGAGATACAACATGAGGAGGTGGGAAGGTTATTTTTAAGGGTTATGGGCCTTGAAAAATTTCACATTCATATAATACATTTATGAAATTCGCAAATAATGTATACAATAATCTATGACTTTTACTAATTTTATATTCTGAAATACTTTTTGAAAAACGTCATGTATAAAATAAATCTTAAATAGCAATTCGTTCAATATTTGATATCTATTTAGATATATTAACATTTTGAGAAAAGTATTTTGCTTTTGAATATGAAGTTTAAAATAAAATATAAATACTAAACAAGAAATTAACAGTTGGTTTCGAATAAGCTAAAAAAATTAAGTGCGATGTAAAATATATTATACCTATCGAGTACAAAGATTTATATAATATATGAACCACCTCGGATTTTATATTTTTGAATAAAATCCAATACTTAAAAACAGCGGGTGTTCGCAAAGGATTGTTTGTAATATTTCTATTGTAACACTAAGAACTATGTTGAAACAAATAATTCAATAATAATCAAAACAATTACTGTCTTCATGTCATATTAGAATGTTCACATATCAATTGTACGAATGTATTATACTATTATAACATAATATTATGATGATATCAAAACCTTTGGAAGTTCCAGTTTGTCCTTGACAATATTTTATTTAAAAAATAATCTTTTAGCCAAAAATCGTTGAAATATTAAACAGTAGGTAACGGACCGTGTATTGTACAAGCAATACGATATAATATAATAAGAACTCGCGTATTTGAACTTTGGCCACTTTGAACGGTAGTTGACAGGTCACTGAAAACTACCACGCCTATGTGATATTTATCATTGGATTTTCCCTCTTGTGTGCATACATACATACCTACACACTGTTTCGGGTTGTATAATAATAATTTATATGTTTGTATATATAAAAAGCTGTATAAGTAAGGTCTCGAGTTCACGGGAGGTCGTGTTTTTGTGTTACATTTTTTTTTCAAGCTTTTTTCCCTTTCAGTTTTTGACGATAATAATTTCGAACAAATACTATTGCTAACATTTTTTTGTATTGTTGTGTTCAACATAGGTCTCAAAAAATTATATATTTTTTCCGTAGTTCATCAAACATAAATAATAAATTAATAATCTATACAATATTATCAAAAGTCGATACCACCCTAATCTTAATGAATAATAAAATAAGCTAGGTTATGACTGTATTGTGCTAACCAGTGACCATAATATATTGAGTAGTAAACAGATTGGTTTTTCAAATCAACAAATCAACCAATGCTTCGGTAAAAACACGTCCAGTAGTCAGTGTAGATCTAAAAAACAATGGGTAACCGAATGGTTGCCTACTTGTAGGTAATGAATTAATAAAAATATAGTTAATCCGAACTAATTATGGAAATTAATTGTAATTTAAATACTGTTGTAGAACTACTTCACTAATAAATTTAACTTCTACAATATATATTGGTTACATTATTTGGCCATACTGTTTTATTAATACCAATTGGTAGGAACGTATTTACTGATTTATTGAATGTTTATTTGTTGAAATTTATTGACTTTTATAATATACATAATATTATGTAACCTTTGTACATTTTTTATATCTGCACATAAAATTTTTTTTGCATAAGATTATAGTCTGGAGTGCACATAAATAGCGATGATCGGGCATAACATATAAAATTTTCTTGTCGATAGACATATTTATTTTTATTTTCATAACAAAACCACTTGTGCCGACGTTCGTAAATATGTTGCTTGATTTTTTCCAACTAGAACACTCATTATTTCGAAAAGTACTTAGGATCATTTTTGAAAATATTTTTTTCAATATTTTAAGTCAATATAAAACTGCATAATATATACAAAAAAATATGTTATTTTTCTTTTTCGAGTGATAACATAATATATAAATTTTAGTTTAATATACAAAAACAAATTATTTTTTTTTATGAATTTTGATACACTTTAAACAAATATCAAACAAGTACCTAGTTAATTAGTTATGAGTATACGTATTAAAAGTTTTGATGAGTTGAGTTGAAGTGAAGCAGCACAGGGCCACAGGGGCAACCCGCAAAATGTTGGTCTACTATTCGGTAACACCTATACTTTAAATAATTATGAGCTACAAGTTCAAAATTCTACTTTGTAACAAAGTATTGAGAATTTCATAGTAAGAAATTTAAAAAAATTATGCTTTATTTTCAAAAATGTTATGTATTCCGCCCTTAATATTCAGCTTATTTCTACCGATTAGGTATTGTATAGGTGAGCAATTTTCTATTTTTTCAGTTATAATAAAATTAATTAACGCTAGGGGTTAGCGACCTTTTTGATGCCAAGGACCAACAAATAAATATAAAACTTTTCACAAGACACAATTTTAATACACCTTATTTTTTTTTTTTAAACAAAAATATATGGTCATATCAAATTTAGCTTACTTAAGTTTATAAGTGTCCGGTTTATTAATTTAACAATGTCTACCACGACTGTAAATAAAACGACGTTATAATCCTCAGTTTCCAGTCTATACTTTTTTAGTTGGCGATTTTTATTCACATTATAAATTTTATTCTAGGGCCGACTACATTTGAACGTTTTTATAATATTATATACCTATATTTGTGTAATATTATGGCATGCAATCTCTAGAGGGGAAAAAGGTGAATTAACAGAAGTCAATTGGCGTTTTTTTTACATGAGCGGCCAATATAGGTTCTATAATATTATGTGCAAAAATATTATATGTACATATAAAAGAGGTACTTGTAAACGTACAATATATAATTAAATGCCAACTACACATATGACCGTGTAAAACTATAGCCAACTGCTATTAAAATGTAATTATGTGCCCGTTATTGTTCACGTCATGATATATTATATATATGTGTAGGCTCTGCGTATTATCACGTGTCTCGTACGGGAGTAATAATGATAATCATTATTAAAGGTACACACTGAGCGGATTACACCGACCGTGCTAATTTGATTGATATCGCACACGACAACGTAAACAGGAATAATTGCCATTCGATAACATAATAGGTAATTAATAATTATATTGTGATATACTGATATAAGGGAGATTTTCAATCGTAATTGATGGAAAATTAAAAGTTCAAAGTTATAATATATAAAAACATTATGTGGGTATAACAATATTTGGAGAGCGGGTGAACTTCCACTTCGTTTATACTTGTGTATAACAATGTAATAATGAGGGCATGGATTTTTTTTAGGTATACACATAATTTATTTTTGAAAGCAGGATTTTTTAATTCTGATTAAAAATCATCTCATAAAATAAACTCCGAAAAAAATAAAACGTAAGCACTTATTCATTTTGACATATTTCCGCATATTTTGAAGTTAATGCATAGGTATTCTTAAATATTTCACCACTTTTTTTGTATCATGCATAATATAATATAAACATAAACGTTATTAATCTAAAAATTATTAACTACCTTTGTTAAGTAAACCTACACGTAATGTGTAACAAAAGTTTTAGTATTAAGTCTTAGTCAGTAGGTTTTAGTATATCCAAATGCAGCAACATAGAAACTAGGTCAAGAGATAATATATAAGTGATATGATGAGTAGAAAGATGTGGGCCCGTCAGGGGTGATAGATGGGAAAAACAATAATAAAGTGTTGCATTTTAATTATTGGTTTGTTTAATATTGTAGGTTGGAAGCGATAGGCGTATATGCGTAGGTAAATATTATTCCGTTCAATATTTCATATTTTTTTTTGTTTATCTATTCATAGACACAGTATTAACAATTATTATTTATTATTATTTTATTATGAAGAATTACAATCTATACATCGAGTACAATAAGTAATATAAATATTTTACAGATAGTTCACAGGTTATATTATACACATGAGGAGGAAATCACGCATTAATTGTGACACCCCTGAATATTATTAAATACTTAATCTTTAAGTTATCGAGTCGCGGCACCAGTTCTTTTTGAGACGTCTGGTTGGGTTGCCACATTGCCAGGGAGTGTGAGTGAATTAACAGTTATTATAATCATTATAGTGTGGGAGTTATGTCCAATCTGCAGTATATCGTAAATATTAAAAGAAACATCGCTTGTAGGTAATACAATATAAGATCAAACGTGTTTTGGATATTGCGATTTCGATTATACATTCTTGTACTTTAGTTTTTGGCAGTGACTACATAGTGACTATATTATTATACATTTTAATTGTGGCCGTTAGTTTGTTTTTTTTATTTAGTACATTTCATTTTTTTTTTTTTTTTTGATTTTAATTTTAAAAATCAATATTCAATAAAAACTTTTTTGCTAAATATTTAATGTTTTTAATACATATTTTGGCAAAAATAACAACGTAAATATTTACTTATTTTGACTTTTATACTACACGAAAATCCACACCCTAGTAATAATATATATTTTTTATTATATCGCCATTCGTGCGTTTCGAACGTAATCACAAAACGAAGTATGAACTTGACCTGTCGTCCAAATTGTGCTCTACTAAACTGATGTAATATTAATAATATAATGTAACTAGCGTCTAAGAGATCTCTAACTTGATCATTTACGTATACTTTATTATTACACTACTGTTTGTAATATTATAATATTATTATATTAATGATTGCAAACAATATTGCGTATTATGAGTACCTATATTATACGTTACACCCACTCGTGTTTTCACCGTCTTATGAACGAACCAAGACATACCACAAGTTCCCGCATACCACACATTATTTTGTGTTCAGCAGGATCCATCTCAAGTCACGTCATTTTCAACATGGTGTTTGAATTGAATGACTGCCAAAATATTTTATGGTAAGAATATAATATAGGTGCTATATGACTCTTTTAGGCTTCTGATGATTATGTTTCGATATGAGCATTTAAAAATAGAAATATTGTACATAAAATAGGTGCAACTGCAGGCTTCAAAATTAAATCACAAATTCAGTACGATACGTCGTTCTAGATAATATTCATAGAAACTCATACATTTCTTAATATTACTCCAATTCATCAAATTAATAATATTGAAACAAAAACAACATAAAATGTTTTCTTCTGTACCTACGCCAATTCGAATTATGTTGTACGTTTGTAAAATGTATACGACCTATATGAGGGTGTAGAGGGTCCTCTTAAGTCCGTCATAATATGATAGAAGTACATTTTACACTCCCCTTGCTAATACACATTTCAGTGAAGTGCGGTAAATTTAGTCGAATCATAATTACGAAGTACATATTATAAAGCCTTTTCACTTCAGGAACAGGCACTCTTATTACAGCAGTATTATTTGGAGTCCTTAAATATAGGGAGAGATTGTCCCGTGACTGCGATTGAGATGACGTGTACTAGTTCAGGATTTCGATAAGCTCAGGTACTCTTCATTTTTTCCAACATTCACACGCGTGGTTAAAACTCACTTGATTTATTGTAAACATCGGTATAAAGTATTTTTATTTTTATATGAAGCTTACAATCTATTCTTGACTAGATCAATAAGAAAATGTGTACAGAGTAATTTACATATGAATATTTTGAGAAAAGAATCCACTCATTAGTGACACTACCTATTTTGAGTTCTTAAAACTCGAAACAACAAAACAACGATCCGTTTTACATTTTTTACGACATATTTTTAGATTCGTGGGTGGGAATTTATTGCGGAACACGATTTTGTCAACATTCTAGGGGGTTGCACAATATAATATAATATAATATAATATGTAATACCTAAATGATACAACGCTTGGTCGCTCATGTTCGTCTACACGCTTTAATATAATAATATGAGCTCAACCGAGTGAGAATAACGAAACGATTGATTCCCGACCAAGGGCGCGTTAAAACTTATTAAAAAACGATTCAACGTCGTCCGATAAGCCCAGAGTTTGAATTCCTCACGTGCAATTTACTGAGTTCACCGTCCGCCCATGAGGCATAATGTATACGACTGACGACTGGAAAAATCAATAGCCGCCGTTCACTGCTCGCGGCGTGTGTTCAGCTCGCAATCCAAAATCGTATGAGCTGCGTAACATCTCTTAATATAATATATTATAGAGTTGAGTCTCGGTAACTCGAATCGCAAGGAAGATACAATACATTAATTCGACGTATTTATTTTTCGAGTTATATACCCCAAAGAAGACTTAAAAATACTTCAAAGGGCGAGGAAAAAATCTAGTTGTTACTTGTTGGGGTTCGAGGTATATACAGAAATGAGGATTTTTCTTTCTCTCTTTTCTCTCTTCTGTGTCATCAATTTGTCTACCATACCAATCTACTGTGCGCCATTTCCTCAAATATTTTTATCCAGTAAATTATTTAAATATCGTTGTAGATGTGTTTAATTGGAACCGCCGCCGTGGTAATCGTTTCTGTGTGTATACGAACAGTGATATGTACACTAGTATGAAACGAAATCAATTTGTTTATCAGGGCACGAGGTAATTATATAAAAAATTTAATACCTAACGATAGTTCTGAATGACTGAAACAGCCTGTTACACGTTTAATGGATTCATATTATGACGTATATCTGATATTAAATTACTCCGGAGTGACCACTGAAAAAAATGTCCTTTACGCTATTATATTATGCAAATGGGTTTTTCGATGATCGATCGAATTCGTATTTGATCAGTATTAAAGATTCTATATTATGTATAGGTTTACCTCGTTTATGTTATTATACATTTTAGTCGTTATATTTTATAAAAATGAAAATATATTAAAATGGTTTGCACGAGCGAGCTATTTCAAAAATGTGATTGTGTACATTTAATGAGTTTTTGTGCAAACTAACTTCATAGTATTTATTCTATATATTTTATTCGGCTGTAGAATATTTACCTAACTGCTAACCAGCAATAAATGCGGCATAGCCCTGAGTCACGGAAAAGAAACTATTTCAAAGTTTACCAACGATATTAATTATACAAAAATATAATAATATTCTTATGCGTGCGTATGGCTGACTGCATAGAATTAAATAATATAAATAATTTAAAACTGCAGTTATCAATCTTAAGACTGTCAAAAAATGTGGGGTAAAAACCGGTAATTTTATTTTCAGTAAAATTAGCCGAAATCAATGTCTAAATAAACTTGACAATAGTATAAAAATCGTCAAGTTTTGAAATCAAAAATGGGTTCTGCTCCATTTCTGCTATCATTGGATGTTCGTATAATCGTGTTGCTTTGCTTTGGTCCGAGTACTCTTCTTCAGGCGTGTATGCTTCAGAGAGTTGGCTGTGAAAATATTGAAAGTGAAGAGTTTTGGGTTTAGTTGACTATGATGCTTTCGTGTTAGAAGTTTTAAAAAAAAAAGTGTTCTTTAGGTGATATTTTGTTTTAATACGTTTAAGTTTATTTCGGGTACTCACGAAAATAAACTTGCAAAAAGGTGTAGATTAGATTACAACTAACGATGTTACGAACAATCTTGATTTCTGCAAGAACTATATCAATCGTGTCGGAAAAACAAATCATTATGTCACGGTCCAAAATTGACTCAACTCGATAAGTTTACGATACATTATTCACATAATTGTGTCCATTGTTAACGAATCCTCGCAGTTTTTTCCATTCAGTGTTCCTCACTTTCTGTATCTTTCTTTTTCTTCCCTTATAAAAATATAATATATTAAATACGGTAGACAAAGGAATATCGTCAATCACGAAAAGTTTGAAAAATAAAACATACGTAGTGAACATTTTTAACGCTGTTGCTACCGTCTGAATCCTCGGAGAGGGGTGGGCTGCATCGCGAGCCTCAAATGGGGGAGGGAGCGATATTATAATATATATTTTATGATTGAAAACATAACCAACTCATCTGATGGTTTTGGTATGAATCTATTAAGACTGCGTTGCGAGAAATCCGACATCAACCGCTGTATTACCTGCAGGTATATTATGGCAAAGTCGTTTAACCTATATACCTAACCTAACCTAATCTAATCTTTAAGGTTAATAAAAAATGTTATATGAAACTCAAAAAGAAGAAGATCAAACAAACATTAAGTCGACGATCGAAATAAAGAGATTTGTGCTCTTGTGCCTTATACGATGTGAAATTTCAAATCATGAATGCAAAGAAAATGTCTGCCGCCAGCAGACTTTTAACGATACTACATGCAGGTTCAATTATACACGTCAAAAGCATTATTTTTAACAGCGTCTTGTGGTGAAACGAGTACCTATATGGCTATATCACTACATATAGATGTATAAAAATGTCAATACAACTCCGGTTTCATCGTAAATATTTGTTGTAATGTGTACTGTCGCGGTTGGTTAATATTTTGTTTAATCGTCGATGATTCCAAACTATATACGGTACACAATATTATTGACTAGCGTGTTGAGGGCCACATCATGGTAATGAGCATTTTTTCTTTAAAAAAAACGAAAATAACTCCGAAAAAATCAGTGATGCATTGATAATATACCAACGACCGTATTTGGCGAAAGGTTTCACCCGTTCTCTCCCTCTGGACACAGACTTTAATCATTTTGCGACCGAGACGTGTGTCTCAAAACGTCAATATTTTGGTCAAAGCAATGCCGGCGGCGCGAATTTTTTCTCCACCCCGGGGTCTGTATATATGAATAGTGTACCTACACGAGAACCGCGACGTTCTCGTATATCATTATTTTAATATTAAGGGCTTTTCATTCCAGCCACCTTTTTTTTCACCGGCTCTTCCGCACATAAATGTTGAAGGATAAAAATGTATGTAACTCGTGCCCGGTGTGTCTCATATACAGAGGCGACGACCACCCCAGCCACTCGGTGTCGTTCTAAAGAGTATATAATAGTAATAATAATAAAAGAAGGATACGGGTGCAGCCCTACTGCTGTGTAAGTCATATTATTATTATACCGTATAACATTCCCAGACGGGTGTAAATCACCAAGTCCTGCCGGAAACATAAAAAGAAAAACAACCTCACCTCCACCCCTCCCACTAACGATAGCCGTCACGAGAAAAATAGATATCGTCGCGCGTCGAAACCACCCTATATTACCACTACTATGCAATATACATATATATATATTTATCCATATAATGTTTGCAGTACACGTATTTATCTATACTTAGTATATTATTTTGTTTTACTTGTCATACATTATTATTATTATGTTTTCTTCCTTAACGACCGAAACTCGTCCGGTGTGTGTTGCATGCACGACGGCGACGACGATGATAACGATAATGATGGTGTCGATATGTGGAGCCTTCTTCCTCCTTGTTTTCGGCGCCCGGATATAGTTTTATCGTTTATAATAATAATAATAATAATAATAATAATAATATAGATTATGTTATCGAACGCATATATCTGTGCACACATAATACAACGAGCACTTTAGAGCCGAGACGTCAATTTAGATAATGGAATGGCCGACTGAATTGTGCCTGCTACGCGCATAAACATATACATAATATTGTGTAGTAATATATTATACGCGGGCACGTGTGACGGTCGACGGAATAATAAAAAAAACGTCAAGGCCTTCAAAGGTTACGACGGCGGCGGTCATTCAGCCCCCCCTCCCCGTAGTGGGTATGTATGCCCACTGCAGCTGCCCACCCGTCTCCCTCGAGAAAACGTCAACGGCGGTGTACTTTTCTCGCTTCCCGTGCGATATACATATATACGCTGCAATAATATATCCGCCCCGGACGAAAAGAGAAAATATATGAGTGATATTGAACTCTTAAATGTTTTAGTCTCTGCCGTAATTGACTGACCTTTCTTGTTATCTAGAATAGGTTTTCACATTTCAGGAACCACCCGTTCACGATACACTTACTATACTTTGCTCCAGTGACAAGAAATTATTTAGATGATGCCCTTCTGAGGAGAGCTGTGTCTTAATAGTCAAACTCGTTAAAAGTTTTTCTATTTTACATTTGGTTTCTGTTACACTAAATATTCTGGAGCTTACGCTACATACAATGTTGTATAATTTAATTAATAGACACTCAATGTGTTATTATATATTATATTATAATATATAACTATGTTATAATTTGAACTTCATTGATATGTACTATATTGTAAAAGGCGTATGGCGTTCAAAATAAAATAAATAAATAAAATATATTTGGTATATACACCTCGAAGAAAGTTTTTCCGCCTCACAGGTTTCCGTAGATTTAATAGGATTTCCACGTCATCGGACAGCAAATAATCGCTTTATATAGGTATAATAATAATATATACACTTGCGGAGTTATATACTCGTCGTCGCGAATTCCTGTCAAACCGCGAAATCGGCTACCTGCAGTCTGCACCTTCCTATACTGCGGCTCTATTGTGGGTACATTATTATGTAAACTGCACTATGTGCGGCGATGGCTGAACCAACCCCTTGTCGACAGCGGGGCTTAAGGTAAATCTAACCCCTTACGTAACGTTTTCGAAAAATCGAAGTGTGCGACCCGTATGGACGGCCATACTTGAGAGCCAGATGTGGAAAATAAGAGGCGATGCGACAGCCGTGTGTATGTAGGTACACATATACGATGCATTTGTCGGGAGCGAGTTAAAAGCATTTGACATCTCGTCTGACAGTTAGAAGTGCGTGCACAAACGCTATAGCACACTCACTATTACCCGCGCCCACCCACACGCACCACACACACACATACACATACAAGGGAGACCCAAGGTATTTTTTTTATAAATTGTTTTAAATGTCAAACGCATATTGTAGTATAATACGGGACTTGTAAATATATGAACACTGTACTATTAATGTTAAACGTTATTATTGCTTGTATTATCTATATTTTTATCATTTCTTGCCGTACACTCGTATAATATATGTTCTGTTACATCGGTATAGTAGGTATGTTATTTAGATTACTGGATATTTAAACCGTCGTCGTTTTTTACCACTCTCAAACTACACAATATTATAAGGACCACAATCGGTTTCATCTCGAAAACACGTTAAACACTCGTATGACATTGTCTGTGACTTGCTGGGGGTGTTTAATTTTCAAGTGAATTATATGAGCAGTTTTAAATGTTTATATATTTTATTTATACGCGCTTATTTTATTTGATTCCAAATAAAACAACAAAAGACAAACAGAAGAACAAACAATATTACATACCCAACGTTTTAACCTTATTGGGTTATTTCTTAATAGGTCACTCTAATACATAAAAACAAAACTAAACTAGAACAACTCAACGTAAATTGTCTACAATATACCCGTTTTTAAAAAGAAAATAACACATGCGTGTGGAGCGTCCTCTTAAATGTTTTGACATTTAAAGAAAGTGTAATGATACATCACAAATCAAATCTTCCACGCATTCATTTAACTTGAGTTTATATATTTATTGTATGGTATTTGCGTACAACACTAACGACATGGAACATAATAAAATATATAGTAAAACATATGAAGTAAAATATATAAAAAGAAGGAGAAATGGTAGGTAGTAAAAAGAAATGTTATTTGTTTTACCTAGAAGCGTAGATCGATAGAATAGTAAAAACCAGGCTGTAAAAAAATAGTCACCAAATCGATCAGAAAAATTCTTCATAAATCGTAACCTATACGACTCGTGTATAGGTATATGCCAAAAGAATAGTCTGCAGAGAAGCTGCGATACAAATTGAAAAATGTCCAAGTAATGATTCAGATGCCAGTCGTGAATGAGGTCCGGGGGGTAAACAGCTGCTGCTGAAGTCTTCTCAGTACTCGTATATAGATCATCCGGCGTTATCCAATTGCGTCACATTTTGACCTTTTATACCATTCTAATATTTCGAATGCGTCCCTAAATCGGGTAGATATATTTAACCACGAGCCTGAATTAAATACGCATTTAAAAGGCGGGGGAAACTATTTAAAAGACTTGTATTAATTATTAAAAGAAAAACTGTTTAAAAAGCAGTTATATCCCCTTAAATATATTTCACTTAAAAACTATTAGATTTAAAATATATAATCGCCCTGGCCAATTATATTATTATTATAGTTAATTAGTATACTAATTGTAATGATTTTTATTATTATAATTATTATTTTTTTAATTACACAGACAAAGAAATTTATTTTTTAAATTGCTTAATGCTATATATGAATGATTTGTGTTTATACTTGATACGTGCAAATTCTTCTATTATTAAATGTACACAATTTAATAATTATTATAATAGGTAATAATATATAATGTAATTGTAGACTTAATTAATGTCATTAATAACGTATTATTATTATTTTAAACAGTGTCATTTAACACTTTAACTACTCTCCAATAGGATGCAAAATCAGAACATAAAAATAGAGGATTTAAATTTCGTTTAAACGACTTTCGGTCTTCGTCATCATCGGTTATCGTGAGAAAACACGATTGGGTATAATTTTGTTGAAAAGAGACAAAGAATTACGACTAATAAATTGGTAATAAATTGGTTTAAATATAAATCAATTGAGGAGCGAAAAAAAGAAAAACTTTTGAGATGAAGTTAGGTTATGATCATAAAACTGTATTATTTTTTTAACTCATACCATATTTTGTATTATTGAAATTGTTTAAATTAATAAACTTTTTTTATAATGTAGTTCAAAATTGTGGCAAATGTCCATATCACAGAATTTTTCATGCTCAACCGTGAAGGTCTTCTTTCGTATTATTCCCATATCGTTTGACACGCCAACAAAATATGTGCTCAATCGTGTCATAAAAAACAACATGTGGTTATGTCACCTATTGGTATACCCTAAAATTCGACCAGCAGTCGTCAGACAGCTGAGCAAGACTGCAGAGGTAGATCGACTTAACCTCACACTGGAAAAACTACAACAGGTGATCGTCTATAATTGCAATATAGTGACCATAATCTGACCCAAAATAAAGCACTACCACTGAGCCAATAATTATAATATACAGATTGATTGTTTGATTTTTGATTTTTTAAACCATAATTTTATTGTGGCGTAGATATCGCCGAAAATAAAAATTCGTGTCGGTATACACAAATCAGCGAGTGGTGGTCGGATAACAACATTTATATCGGTACCTGTAATGTTATTATTATTTTACATTTAATAATTTTACTTCAATATACGACACGTTGTTTTGTGCCCAGTGCGTGCACGTACAAGTTTGCGTGCTCGCGTGCTTTTCGGTCCGATATAAATATATAATATATGTAATAGGTACCTATCATATTGTATTGATGTTTATTGTGCACAGCCTTCGTTGTGTATCAATTTACATAATAAGTAATTATATATTATATGCATGTACGCACGACGTGTACAAATCGAAAAAGGAATTTTTTTTCGACTCACTGCGCATGCGTGTATGGGTGTGCCCATGCTATTTCGACGGTTTTCTCTAATTAACATAATAATAATAATAATAATAATAATAATAATAATAATAATAATAATAATACGAGAACCTATTACGAGGCATATTAAAAAATATTATACGGGCGGCTCACGGAAATTTGTCCCTGAAAACTTTCAAGATCCACAACTCGGCGACCGTTTCGCGTAAACGTGTTGTGTAGGTTCCTCCCACTTATTATTATTTCATCACGGGCGTGACACGAAAATGTGTGGGCAGAATGTTCAAAAATTACAATAATAATATTCCAATTGAATTTTTTGCGAGCCACTGCCATCGTGCATAATAAAGTATGCAAGGTGGGTATGTGTGGGCCGTTGCTACAATATTAAGAGAAATGAAAAGTTTATTGAAAAAAAATATATTATTATATGAAAACGCAATAAGTACTCACTTGATATTTTATTCACAGCGAGCGAAAACGAAATAATCAATTTACTTTCACACATAACGGCATTGAATGGGTATATGTTACACTTATTGTATCATAATATTATTATGTATTATAATATGTTTTGAAAAATGTAACGACGTGGCTTATGTGATGTACCTACTACCTATATAGGCACCGATAAGTGTGAAACGTTGCTTAACGATGTAAATCGTACATAACCTAACCTTGTAAATAAGCACAAACAATTAATTTATTATAGTATATATATATTATCGTATATTCGTATGTTACGAAATAAGTTTTAGGCTCAGGAATTTTGTTTCAGCAGCACTTATCCCGAATGTAGAAAAGTTATAATTTGAAGAAATGTGCTTAGTCGTTTTGTACAATTAACAAAAAAAAAAAATCATCCTCGGTGCAGTCGACCTCGAAAACTACGAAAACAGATAAATTTCTGATAGTACGTTTATTTAATATAATATTATTATATTAATGCTCTGACTATAATATTATACATATATTAAATGTATCATGTAATAATTGTACATACTCATATTATGGTCATTTGGCGTCATAAAACGTTTGAGACAGACAACAATTTAGTGCATTTCATGTCATTGGTATTTGTGTGTTTTGTATGTAAAACAATACATTTTGACCGCTCTTTTCGCAGAGATGACTTTATACAAAAAGTTCTAGCTGTTCAAACTTCGATAATTTAATATTATTCATGTTTTTATTTTTGTTTTTTCACAGCATTATGCGTTGGCAAGCAGTCATATTTTATAGTGGACTCGAATATCATCGCAAAAGAATGTACGAAAACACAAGACTCGAGCGGGATTCAAAGGAAAACAAAATTTTATCATCACAGTGAACGGACAATTACAACTTAACAATACTTAAGTGGCGCCTCGATTAGCAAAGTATTTTACACATCGTCTCCCCATTAATAAATGGTTAAAAAAATTGTTTTATTAGATATAATTATTTTATAAGAACATAATATTATATTGTTCCAGTAGGTACTGAAAATGTGCTATAAAATTCATATTTATCTACATTCTTTTATGTGCCTTTTTTTCCTTGTGCTATCGCCACATGAGGGTGAAACGTTTACACAATACTTACCCCTGTTTTATGCATGCCTGGATAAATATTTTGATGAAACAAAACCTAATGAAATTATTGTGGTACATATAATTTACGATCAATTTATTTTGGTGGAAACATCGGTAACGACGATGGTCATTGAATCAAAGTGCCTTAAATATCGTTCTTTTACACCTTTTAAATTTAAATACAAATAAATTGAAAGGCGAAATAACCCGTTTTGAATAGTTTATAATATTGTCTATATTTATTATTTACCAATGAGCCGCTATACTAACAATAATTATCAATAAAATAATTATATATATTTGATAACTATGTTTTTTTCAAATGTTTTTATTTTTTTGATAAATATTCATGATTATACAATATTTATACAATGTTGAAAATGTTACTTAAAGATTAACCATTCCGTCCCCACATTTGTTCATGTAATCAATGACGAGTAGAGATTTTATTTTTAAGGACTTTGAGTTTAGTGAGTGACAATTGGCCGCCAGAGATGTATCAACTTCGAAGATTGTATAAAAACTGATTCTGATTGAATGTACAAATGTACTAATAATGATAAATGACATTCTGGGTGAAGGAAAGGTTGAGATTTATTTTAGCAACCACTGAATCAATTTTTTTTTCCGGTTTATTTAAGTTTTAGACCGAACGATGGTGTACCGTTTTCACGACAACAGTATACAATTATTAATTTATTTGATCAGAGATTAATCATTAAAATAGCAAAAAAAAATGTTTATTGGATTTTATAATTTTGTAGCGAATATGCGTTTGGACGACGACAGAGCTCATATTAAAAATAAGCAATACGACTGTTATGATAATGGACGTGCTACACATATTGTGATTCACGAGGCATGCTCATTACTCGCTCCATTTGTATTAATTTATCCAAATTCTGATTATTTTTAGTATCATTAATTCTTATAATATTAGTCACTTGATTTTTTTTCAATACAATTTTCTGAGTATCATAGAAATATACCGTTTAAAATTTAAATTTTAAAATCTTTAGATAGGGAATGACCTACCTATTAAACATATTATTTTTTTCTATTATAAGATAACTAACCTACAGGCAAATATTTGAAACGTAATTTACTCAATAAGTTATTCATCAGATGTAAGTTGTATGGTTTTCAAAGAAAACAAATTCATCGGCTTATAATTACTATAATAAATTACAGGTGAGGTTTTCGTAGGGTTTGCAAGGTTCCTGCAATAATCCTGTATTACATTATGCCAGATTATCCACAATCCGTCGTGTAGACGTCTTCGAGTATTGTATACTCAGCTTATGATAATATTATGCTTATGCATATTGTGTATTTTTACTATAATTTTTTTGCTGATAGCGATGCCTATAGGATCTGTGGCAGTGAAAGTCACTAAGCTTTAGTTTAAAGAATTTATTGCAAAAAATACGTCCATTTCGCGTTTTTTTCTATGGTCCTGCGAATGAACTATAAACGCATGCTCGTTAAATTTACAATTTTGGTACAGTGATTTTACAGAGCACTGATAAAATTGTATTATTATCGTCATAAGAACACCGTGTGCGCATACTAAAACGTAGGAAGTAAATGAGACAAATCGACAACAATTATAAGTAATTTAGGTGAAAGGATAAGATAATGTAATATTATTATAACGTCATTGGTAAAAACAAAAATGCAATTACATGAAAATAATAATTGTTAGAAAATAATATCATTTAATGCCATTTTTAGATTAGATTAACAGGTTATGTTATATTAAATACGTGTATATTGTATATTATTGTTTATATTGGTTTTCCACTTATTTAAAGTCAAATGTGTTTGCTTAAAGTATTTATTGTACACCCTAACACTGAAATGTCTTATCATTAACTGTTTGTTAGAATAATGTTTATACTAATTTTACTTCTTAATCATCCAATAGAAAAAAGAAAAAAGTGGTGCTACGTATTTGCAAATATTGTAACACGGCGTCTTGAATAGGCAAAATAGGTACATCCATGTCATATTATAGTCATGCATCTCTGAAGTTTTGCTTAATCATAATAATATAATGCTTTTGAACTAATCAATCAAACAATATTAATATAATGATTACATGGCACTTTAAATAGATTTAGTGTGGCGCATTTGGTAAATTCTTTCAGAAATTTCAAGAGAAATAAATTGTTTACATTAGTCATATTATGTCTATTACAACAACTGAATACAATTTTAGACTTGGGCTTAGAATATAAAATATATTGTTAGCGCTGTAATATACCTACAGTCGACTTTAAAACCTTAATATATTCGTACTTTCGTAGGCCTAAAATAAAAAGAAACTCAGAGTTATATATTTCTAACTCCTATCAATTATTCGTATGGAGTTACGAATTTTAAAATTCAAAATGATGACATTTTAATATGAAATTCATAACTAAACACGAACGAACGGTTCGACTTTTCCGGGTTTGGTGGAAAAACTAGGGCAACGCGAATACCTACAGGCCGTTTTGACGTTTGAAATCACAAGAAATATAAAACGATAGGAAACAATTTTTCAGGACGAATGCGATATTATTGTATAAATAATATAATAACGGGGCGTACATTATTGTGACTTTAATATTATTATTTATTATATTGCAATAATAATAATTTATACATTAATGTTATCATACAATAATATACGAATTTTAAGTTCTAGATTAGGTCATATATTATTATTATATTTTCGCTCCGGAATTAGTTTTAACGCGAAGTATCCGACTTGTGTAATATAATACAAATGCATATTTGAACAGGGACGGAGTGCGTAACCGGAAGTTTAAATATTTACTACGTTTTATGTAGCTGCGATCATTTGCGGTCCGATATAATTTAATAGGAAATTACCTACGCTTGTTACTATTATATTATGTACAGTGCTCGCCTCGCCGCAACTTATCACCCTCGTCGTCTCGACGGGTGGTTGACTCGTGTCTTCATGAGACTAAACCGGTAATAATTTTATTTTTTTATCTCCCGAAATTGCAAAAACTTTATTTTATTTTTAATGTACGAAAAACGTATAATGTACTCACTACTCAACTATAGGCATCTATTATTGTAGACAAGAATGGCCGAGTTATTCGACTTGTGGTAACTGGTAACAAATTACTCTCAAATCATGTATCTAGGTACAAGGTACTTGTTAAATTTGTTATTAGTTACATCTTAAATCACGAGTTTCCTAATTATCGATGTATAATTTTTCGAGAAAATAATAACAGCTGTGTATGCCTCGTCTATTAGAAAAATATTATATTATGAGGTATGTGATAGTCTTGGTNATTAACATTATTATAAATTGTTATTCCATATTATTATTCTCTGGCGTAGAGGCGTACCTGATTTTATTTAAATAAAGGACGTCAAATGCGCAACCACTTGGTTCAAATTCAAAATCATTGACATTTATTAAAATATCGGTTGGAGGTTTTTTAAATATTACAAAATATCTTAACTATATGATAGTGTAAAGTCATAGCATATTATACATCGCATAAATAAAATAAATAAATGTGAGATAATATAACGATTCTACTAACCATTCTATAGACGATGATTTTGTTCGTGTAGATATTCTCACGATGCTGGATAGTATTTTTATAATGATATTTATGCAATGGCCGTAATACCTATAAATTATTATATTACAACTATCATGGCGGTCGTTAAAAAAAGCGGAATCCATTCTAAAATATATTACACATTATAACTTAAACATATTTTTCTGGATATTTATTATAGCTTTAAAATCCGTCTGGAATTAAAATTTTATTTTCGGTTTACATAAAATGGTACATTTAATTTTCGTGACTGATGGATTTTAGGCGTCTGGCATAAGAATAATGTGAACATTATACTATCTACTTTGTGGCGGTGTGCTTAACCCAATTATTGTCAGCTTCTCCCATAGAGTTGGAAGTGAGGCACACCACTCTAAGTCCTAATCCCGTTCGTAGCTAATGAATAATGATAATTAAATAGATTATATCATCACTATTTCAATCTATTTTACTAGTATCAAGTCCACCAACCACGAAGTTTCTTAGAGCAGCTGAATAAAAAATTGGTGAAACTGCTTATCGCAAACTTTAATGAAAGTGCAATATTATAAACGTATCGGAAAGTCAGTCGAACATTGTCCCCAAAGCACCTCAGTCTAGAACAATACGTGTAATCAATTAAAATGTCGTCCCTGGGCTCATAATCTCATTGTTATCTCGTTTTGATATGTTTATTATAATATTTTTTTTGTTATATTATACTTCTTGTTACTATTATTGTTAAAGCCAAACGGTATTAATTTATAAATAAGATAATATACATATGCATATTGGTAAATTAGGTTGAAAATCAATGAATGAACAAAGAGTTGTATATTTATTCTACAATATAAAATCTACGAATAATGTTGATTTTAAAAAGGGATTATTTACTATTATTTCATATTATATTTTATATAATACGACACGAACAATATTAAATACAGGACATAATTGATTAAATACACTTATAATAGTACAGGATAGAGGACTTGTATTCATTTTCGAAGGTAACAGTATCGAAATATTGGGTAAAAGAATAAAACGTTTTATCGCGTCAACGGGTGTGGCAGCTCTTACATAATATATTAATCAAACGTAATATTTTTATTATTATATATTGTCTTTGTACCCAAACTGTCGATGTACATTAGATATGATAATATTATAACCAGTGGAGGCGATATAAATATATATACCTATATGTATATAATATCATGAATTACGATAGTGCAAGAAATACGCACATTTTCTGATCGCGTTTTCACAATTAAACTCGACTGTTAAAAAGTTTGCTTATAATATTATATTGTGCACGTTTATAAAACTCCCTGAGTTCTAAAACCGAACACGCGTGACGTAGACGAGGCGGATATTGGTACCATATCATAATAATATTAAACTCAAAATATATTATACGATGTATCCGTGTACAACGATCACGCCTTCTCTACAACACGCGATATACTAAAAGCTAGTACGATTTTATAATAATAATAATATTATATTATAATGTCATTAAAAGAATTAATTTTCCAAACGGTTTAATGGGCAGGTAGGCATACAACACCGTCAGACAACTCCAGCGAAAGCACGCTAAGTGTAGTTTTCTTGTTTACCTGAATGCGATTATGCGAATTCCTCTCCACACGATATCGAAATCTCGTTGATTCATTGATATCGTGTTAACATTAATCGAGCACCATAGGTGATGACAAATGGTGCAGCAATCGCAGCTACAACACACCAACGTACCCAACCACACTTTCAGAAATCCCGTTATATGATCATTTTATGAGACGGGAAAGTAATAAAATTAACACAAGAATTTAAAAATATATTTTGCTTGCATCCCGTCTGCATTGCACTGTGTGGGTCGACTTATTAAAACCGTAATAATACTTCTTCGTATGCGATTATCAAAAACCTCGAACGGACTTATATGACTCCTGGAAAAAATATATGTGTTTTTTTTAACAATCTGAAGATCCACGTGTTCTATGATTTCCACATCACGCAAACGTATCAGCGCCCGCGATGACCTAAAAGTTAAAAGCCCAACTTGATGTATCGCAACTATATTTTTATTTTAGTGAATTTTGATTCATAGTTTTTGCGACCTTTTGTTTTTTTCAAATCAATTTTTATAAAAAGACTCGTCAGCACTCCATATTGTGATTTAAAACTTACCGAAAGATAATAACAAATTGTTTGAATTAGGCTTAAACTGTTTACATATTACCTACCCATTATTATCAAATTGCAGTTATATTATTATATGCACTGGTTTGGTCATATTCAATATAACTGCTTAAAGTTATTTCATTCCAGATATATCACAAATATCTGCCAATGTTTAAATCTCAGTTTAAAATAGTGGTATTTTTTTGGACTTTGATTTTTAGTGAATTTAGTTGGAAACATTTCGCGCTTTGAGTCATTACTAATGTGCTTGAAACAAATATTTGGTAGATTCGAGAAACCGGACCACCAACATCACCGAAGCTTACACCGGATCGGAGATTATAAACATTTTCAAAAAATTGGACCTAATCTAATATAAAAGTTTAGTTTTGAGTTCAGTCATGTTAATTTCTTACGGTCCGTATCTGGGTCGGTAGTATAATATGTGTATGCGCGTCGTCAGCAATCGTTATATGGCGCCGTTGTGTGAGAGATGCTGTGGTGGCCGCTGATTTAATCGGAAAGATTAAAATCGCAGGATGCCAGGGGGTGGATTCTGGTCCTGCAAGCGGGGGTTGCCCCGGGTAACGGTTGGGATTCGGACGGCACACGGTGGTGGGGCGATGGAAGTTGTTATTATTAATCTCGTTTTAGCGAGGTTTGTTGTAAATCGGCTGACGGCAACAATATGTTTGAGGTGTGTGCGAAAGGGGAAAACTCTGCTCTTTACAACAAGTATGCAAGTGTGTGTGTGTATGTGTGTGTGTGTGTGTGTGTGTGTGTGTGTGTGTGTGTGTGTGTATGTGTATGTTTATTTACGCTTAATACACGCCCCGTGTCTGAGGGTCGAAAGCTCGCACCGGGATTTCGTTAATGACGACATACATCGCAAGAGTACAATATAACACACATTATGTATATAAATATAGTACGGTATATTTCAGCTCGCGAAAACTGCTTTGTTGTTCCGGCCGACGCGGAAGAACAGATAATATCACAACGCGACCACCGGAAACCAACCGTTTAGACCAACGTTTTCCTGCAGAAATGATCCGGAACGATAAATCGCACGACGGTCAAAATTATATATATATATATGCACATATATGTGTGTTTATAGTTTCAAGTTACCGCACTTACCACTCTCGTCGCCACCCAACCACTATACCAGCACCACCCCCTCCACTGGCACACTATACAACCGCCGATGCTGCAGGAGTTTAATATCAATACATTTAACAGTAATAGTAATTATCACTATAACGCATTTGCTAAACGCGTATGCAAACTATTAAGTACATAAACCGTGTATTATATAGTGTGTATGGGAGTAAGATCCAAACTATAATATAATATAATTTATTCAACACGAAAACGTAACGACAGCAGTATTATATTATAATAGTGTGTCGTCGAGAGCGATAACCAAAAATAACGATATTCTATAATAAATAGCACCTATATCATCATATATTATACTCTGTAGTATTTATTATAATTTTTTTGTTGTTATATTTAATGCTTCAATCGCAAAGGTGTTTAGTCTACATGAACTTAATTATTACTATAGAAATAATAAATATTGATACCTTTAAGTCTACATAAATGTATAAATAATGATCACATGGTTGGAAAGATTAATAATTTACGTTTTAGATTTAGCGTACGAAAAGATATACATATTGGCCCTACAGTGAAGTTCCCTTTGTCAAGGGATCGGTGCAGTGAAAGAGAGTGGTTTAGGATTTTGGGCGTATTTGAGACAGTCGATCACTATAATACTGTACATTCTTTATATTGTAAATACAGTGGGTTCCGCTTAATGTGATCACTTTGGTGCAGATAGTTTTAATTCTATTAACCGGTTGATTCTATAAAACATATTTTACAACATTTTTTTCATGATTCAATGTTTTTATGCAATTACATATTTATTTATAATAACATAATATGATAAATGACATATGATAACATGATAAATAACACGAGTACACGACGCACACAGATAATTGAATAACATAATAACGTACAACGATATACTGTCATACTAATAAGTTCAAAAATAAAATGGGTTTTATAAATTAATCATTTTGAAATACCATAAAAACGTTAAGATTGTTCATAAAAGTGATTCAATTATCCGGTACTTAGTGATACGAATAAAATATCAATTTAACATTAGTAACATACAATTTGGTTTCATTTTTGATTCTATAAACCAGTGATCACATTAAGCGGAACTCACTGTATTTCGTCCCGAGTACCAAATATAAACTATACACAATAGGAGTATGTACCTATTATTATACACACATCATAAGGCGTAGTTTAGATTCTGAGCGGAGTGTGAAGAATGCTTTGATTTTCTACTCCATTATGTTTTCTTCAAAAATCACTAAAAGTTACGAATTATTTTGAGTCCGAAATTCATAAACAATTTTTTATTTATATCTAAGATTTGAAAAATAAATATAAGATAGTACGTTTGCTCGGGAGTGGGGTGCAGGGGGTGGCGTAAGTTGGATTACTTTTCAACCTCTGCAGATATAGGCATTTTGTCTATACAACATTTAACAACGAACAGTGCACACACACACACATTTATTTGCAATATATTATATTATTATTATAATATTATATCATTAAACCATTCAAATAACACAGCCCATTTTATCGATTGGGGAGTGTCACATGTCCCACGTTATATACGCCTCCTCCCACTCCTCCTGCCACTCCCGTTTGAAGGTTCGTTTGTTATTTATTATAAAGTCTACGGATACAAAAAAAAAAAAAACAATATACATATATATAAATATATCGAAATAATAAATGTCTGTAAATTATTACCGAAATAGAATGTAAACGATTTGCCATTCGTGAGCGTATATAGGTATGTATACAGCACGATATTTAAATTTATGGACTAACGCCGAATAAAATATGTATACAAATAATAATATATTCATGTGTGTGTGTTTCACATAACGGAAAATGGACAAAAATTGTATCACGTAGCCGAGACAGTTGTCAAAGAACATTAAATTCAATAAACGTATATCCACGGAGTGTAATAATAAAAGCTGATGGATGTGTAATAATACTTTTATTCTTATAGTTAATTTAAATTCTGAATATTAAAACACGATAAAATGTTAATCAAAACAAAAAAATTATTATTAAAAATAATATTGATGGGGAAAAAAAAAGTTATTACATAGGTAAACATATAGTGAGTCGAGTTGTTCGAAACCGCCGTCAGCAATTTCTGTTGCACTCCACAGTAAATACCTAAAATATAAAATTTGAGAAGTTCCGTGACGAAACGTTAAACATTTTTTCCTCGCCAAACTACTTTCCCTTATTGTTCCACCTGTGGATCTCGTGTTATTTAAATTTCCTCGCGCTTTGTTTTTTTCTATTTATATATATATATATATTTTTTTTTTATCCCTCCCACGATGTTAATTTTTTGGCACTAGATTTTCTCATAAATCCTACGACGTCCGCCCAAAACACATGTTTCAATATACATAGATTTGTGTGTGTGTGTGTTCGTGTGTTCAGAAAACGGCACGCCTCGCCGCTGGTGCTTTATATCGATTACGCGGGCGGGCGCGTTACTATCGTATATATACGCACATTACGACATTACGCGCGATACACTTTAGATAATATGGTTTTCGTTTTGAATGCACAATTTATTTCATCCTCACGAACCGCTCGTGGAAAACCGGAGAGTGTTTTTCCGGGAACGCCGACAGTCGCGAGGTCGAAACGAAATTTGGGAAACCTTTTTTATTTTTATCTACTGTTCGTTACTCTGTCGACCAGCACAGTCGTCTGTAGGATAGATACCGTAACCAAACCGATAACCTTTGAACTGGTGTAGGTATTGAGGACCAACATTTGTTGATAGTAATTTGTCTTTTGACTAGGAATCTCGATTTGAAATTCGTGGGAAAAAACTTCCTGTTTTACTTTTGTTACATATTTTGACATAATTATAAGTCCACATTATAATATAGTAAATAGTTAAGCTTTTGGGTAGATACTATCATAAACACATAAATATTAAATCACGTCAAACGAAAATATTTTTTTTAATTTCTTGCAATTCATTAAAATGGCATATATTTTATGGACATGATAGGAAAGGAAGTTTTGTTTTTCATTTTCATCGATCATCTATTCATCTCTTTCGTCACGAAATTAACGAATTCATTGACATGATTTACATTTTAGTAACTGTAATTTAATATTTTTTTTGAAATAAATTATATAAAGTATTCTAAAAATGATATATGTATATTCGTGTTTTACTCTTAAGACCAAAATAAATGCGCATTCATTTAATAGAATATATAATATTAATTAGAACTAAACACTGAACTTAATAGTAAGGGATGCATAATATAGTCATGTATCAAATACATTGAGCAGCATTCGTTTTTAATGACATAAAACAATTTAAGTTGGAAGTATTCTGTTAAGACGACCGTTATATTAATGCAACATTAATTTGTATTTTAAAGAATACGAGCTGAAATTATATTATGTTTTAAAATATAATTGGCATCCCCTTTATAAATAAATAAATACCAGCTATGTGTATTACTTAGTTTCAAAACAAAATCCTTAAGAACCTATGGGAAAGAAAACTGTTCTTTTAAACATTCACTAATTAATTTTTGTTGCTACTTTTTTAAAAATATTTTAATTAAAATAACCATGTTACAATTATTGTATCCATATCAATACGGTACATTATACGTAGCTATAATATGAATGGAAAATGTATATGTTTTAAATGCTTCTGTAATTATATGCTAGTATTATTGTTGTATTATTTGTTCAGGAAAACGTTAAGTGTTCGTGGTATTCTCTCGCGTGTAAATATATTTAAAACGTACTGAGTGTACCACACCCATTATAATGGTATATTAGTATAGCTGGTGAAAACTTCAAATATGTTTTCATTCCTCGAAGAATTTAATGTTTTCTTAAAAAAAAAAAAAAATTGAAATAACGAAAGTATAAAACTTTATTATTTTTCTTTTTGTTATGAAATTCTACAAGATAATATATATATTATATTTATATATATTTATAATATACATAATTAATATGATAGCTGTATAAATAATTACAATATTTAATATACTGTAAGTTTATCTTCCAAGTGGTTTGTTTATTTAATTAGTCGAATAATAATTAGTCAGGTAAGACAACAAAAAAACAACAATAATGATGAAAGTGAAACTATTTCATAATTCTAAGTTCAAACTTTTATAAAGTCTGTATTTCAAAAGTTCAATATATTTAAAAAAAAAAAAAAACAAAAAAAGCGATTATTCAGACCATTCAAAGATAATAATACTTTTGCTATTCAGATTTCAGATATAGTATTGTTGTTTAAAAAACTGTAAAAATGAAAGTAGTTATAATCTATGTTCTTTTATTGCGTTTGTTAAATTTCAGAAAAATCATTTTTGATAAAATTCCAAGAGTATACTCGTAACACGTATATAATATATTAAAATTAATTTCATGAGTGAAAAGGTTTAAACTAAACAAACTAAACCTGCTGCAATATATGAAACAATGTCATTCGACTCTAAAATCATATTTTCGAACATCGATCGTTCAGCTATCTATATTTTTTTGACTACCATTTTTGTTATTATTATATCTTCTAATTAGTGTAATATCGCGATAAAAAAAAGTGAAACTAATAGTTATATGAAACGCGATTGGTAATTTCAATAATATTACATTATACTCCGGCATTTGGCACGATATTATACTGTAATGTATAACAGTCGGGCTGGGTCATATTATAATATTTGCTCCCAATTCATTTTGAATAAATGTAAAAAAAAACCCCATCACAAAACGTTGACTAACTCTGCATTTTTTAAACGGGAATATGAAATTTTGTCAATACTCGCTGCATGGTATTATAATTTATATAATGTGCGTGTGTGTGTGTGTAATGTATATATTATTGTAATAATGGAATTACAAAGACGAAATGTGCTCAAAAATAAAATGTGTGTATGCGAAAAATAAGCAATTTTAAATGGCACGTATGTATACATATCGGCACCAATTGCGTATTATACTCGTTTCGCAGTGTAACGTGAAATGTGGTTTTCATTAAATTAACCATTGTTCGGAATAACTTTTTTTTCGTCCGTAAAAAGTTTAAACTCGGCGTAGGTATATAATACATATTGATATTGATTCGGTTTTATAGTTTACCGGGCCAATATAATATCATATAGTAATATAATAATATATATGCCGACCTTATTTGTGCCATACATACAATACGTTTCTTTTGCTCTTCTACAGACATTTTGCTCACAACAAGCATAATACATTATTATATTAGTTTAATAATAATATTGTGTAACATTATTAATACAAATACATTAATTAAATCGTATTATTGTTTCGACGTCGAAATCGTCATGACCGATAAATTCACGAAGGTATAATATAGTCGGTGACATTACTTATGTTACTAATACAGGGTGATTCATTAAGCATGCTCATTCCCGTTTTTTCATCGAAATATACAAAATGTATTCAAATTCTGATTTTTTGAATTTTCAAATATATTTAAAGATCAATTTTTTTAAATTCTTGAATTGTTTTGTACTACTTAAGGAGTGTACTGTAGGGATACAAAGTCTGTTTTTCAAATGAGAAGCTCAAAAAAATATTCACTAATTAATTTACAGTAGAAGAGGGGTCTTTTACTGTAAATTAATTAGTGGATACTTTTTTTTTGAACATGTTGATATACAAATCACATTAAAAATTCGAGTGAGTAGTTTATTGGTTATTAAAATGTTTGTATTAAGGATAATAGTCCTTAAAACTGGTTTAACTTGAGTATAAAATAGAGGTCAAATTGGATCTAGTATTTACTATACTTGTGTCATTTTTACACTTTATATAAATATCTTTAGATTTATATTAATGACTACAATATTTTCAAGTCACCATCATAGCCTCCATTTCTTATAAACTCATTACTATGGACCTTTTATCCTTAGAACTCAAAGTTCAAAAACTCAAAAACTACTAGCATGAATTTTGATTTTGTTAGTTAAAAAAATTTCAGAAAAGAAGATCTACCATATGATTTATTGTTGAATAGGGGCGTTCTCATTTGAAAAACAGAAGTGTGTATCTTCATAGGACATTCTATAAGTAGGTAGTACAAAAGCTTCAAGAATATGAAAATATTGTCTTAAAGCATATTTAAAAATTAAGAAATTGTATTTTGAATAACTGCATTATTGAAGAAAAAAGTTGGTGAGCATGTTTGGTGAATCACTCTGTATACCAATATAATATATTAGGTATAATACTAGTATATCTAACGTATTAACGAATTTTAACACCAAACGTGTAAACCCGTTCATTGACCCCCTTATATAATGATCATATGTTTAGATATTATCAAATGTAACGTACGTACACGGGGGTGTCAAAAAATATTTTGAACCATCGACGTTTTTTTTTTTTTTAACAAGCTTTCGGCCGCCGTTTGTACGCTGGAAATTTATTTATTTCAATATTATGTGTATAATACGTTAAGTATATCAAGTCAGAGTAACATAATAATAATATATCCAACTTGACGTCGAATAAATACAACACTTCACACTGTAAATATACTTCATACATATTTTATAATATTATAGTCGGCGCAAAAGAAAATTATTTTAGATACCTATATAATATAATAATAATCGCTATGTTAACAGTTTAATGAAAAAAAAAAAAAACGTAAACACGTAATTTCACGTTTAACCCTGTCACGTCGTGACAGGTTATAAATAGTTTAACCTCTTTTTTTGTGTAATATTATATATTATGGAAAACAATTTTATAAACGTTCTTTGCGCAGAATAATAACAGGATAAATACATCTGTAGTATATAACACCTATAACTACTCTAAGTTTTTCCGCGCATACCTACAAGCATAATAATATTATAATAGTTATATTAACTAAACACTGCCGAGGACCGAGGTATATACATTTCAAATGAAAACCTATAAACTTACTACTTATATATTGTATAATATAGTTACGACTAACTTTTAATGGTAAAGTGTACTGGATTTTTTACCATTTAAGTTAAAAACAACAAAATGTAATTAATTTTAAAAAAAGTGAAAGTCTGCTGCACCGTTCGGTTTTTCTGAAACACTCACTAGAAACCACGTTTTCTCGGAACGAATGGATATGGTATTTTCTGTTTTGTTTCAAAATTGATTAATTAAAACACGTCACCCCCGGGGGTATTAGGCCCTGAAAAATAATTACAGCACTAAGTTGGAATTAAGTTGGAGCGTGTTCGTCACTTTAATTATTAGATAATCAGGCGCATATACATCTAAATCCTTACCACTGGAGTGGGGTGGTTTTTTATCTTTTAATAACAACAGTTATTTTGAGTACATATAGTTTCAACGAAAGTCAGAATATTATAATGGCGCGCATGGTTTTGGAAATAATTGAACCATTATTCATATAGGTATTATTATTTTATTTTATAATATTACGCATACGAAGTTCGTCTGTGACGGCCGCTATGTTGCATGTGACAGATGACACAACCCATACATATTTTTTTAAAACGCAGTTTTCAGACTCAGAAAACTTATAAATTGCGTCGTTATTATTAAACGGATTTGAAAATTCCAACAATCTCCGAATCGCATATTATATTAAAATTTATAATATAACGATGAAATATGACCACGTATAATATAATAAGAAATGTATTTGATTACGTTATTAGGTTTTTTTTCTAAATTTATAGGGACGATTGAGTGTAAAACCACTTGCAGAAGATTCTTCATTCCATATTATTATAATATGATGTAATACAATTTTATAGCTCGGAAAGCAACGTAATAATAATATGATGTCAAGTCTTTATCATATCGCGTGTCTTATTGTTTCTCTGGTGGAAAATTCATCGATAGATGTATCTCATAATATCTTACCTTTCTTTTCGTTAATCATGTTTGACGCGTGAGAGCAAAGTATAGAACGACGAACGCCATTTATGTAGATTGTAGACACGTGTCATTCGTGATGGTTGTAAAAACTTTTTCCAGAACCGAAAAGTTTGAGATTTCGGCGAGGAAAAAAAAAGACCGTGAGATGTGCTAATACTGGTGCGACCATCAATATTGTTCATATTTTTAGTCCCACAACAGTATTATTTGCGTCCAGGTGCATAGCCTAAATTTTTTAGAGGGGGGGGGGAATTGAATTTGAAATTTATTATACAAATATAACTTGCGGTGAATTTACACCACTCTCCATAATTTAAAGTCATCGATCTTCATATTATTAATAATTTCAAATAAGAAATAAAACGAACTAGCATATCTTTAAATGACAACATATTTTATAGACATCTGAAGCATATGTATAATATAGTAAGTATGTGATTTACATACATATACAGCCAAAGGGAGATAATTCAACGGTCCAAAACACCATCCTGGTTTCACTAAACTGATTTCTTTCTTTTACTCATCTTGAGCTGGTGTTGAAGGAGTGGACGAAAAGACAGTCTTTCAACTCGGTCCGATTAAATTAAATTCAAACGATAGTGTGGTTCGTAAAATGTAATACCTGAATTATTGTGTGTTAAATATTGTTCATTATAATATATAATATTGTATTATATAAACAGTGTAAAAAAAAAAAACTTTGATGAATTTAAAATCCGAAAGGCATCAATTAAATATTATGTGTGTGAATGAACGTTGTGTAATACTAATATGTATACACACTGACATACAATTTTGTCACGATATTATGAAATTTAATTTCAAAATCTATGATAATACAATAAATAGGTCATTAAAATTATGTGTTGACATATTAGAGGAAGTAAATTTATAAATAGTCTGTGTAACTACATTTGTCTGCGCTTATTTACACTTTGATTTCGCTGTTTGGGTATGCCTACACATAATTTTATGTCGATTATTACGACCAAATTACTTTGTTCACGAACAGTTAGAGTATTAATATTTATTGATTTTATTATTTAGAAAGGTAAAACCATGTTGGCGATTATAAAATCATATAATATTAAACATGCAGCGATAATCAGGTTTCAAATATTTTTTTCGATGTCATCGATGTGTTGAACAAACACAAAGTGAATAGTGAGAAAAAATAATAATATTCTGTTCACTGTCCGGAAGATGTGAAAAATGAAAATAATAATAGTGGGTATTCTGCTTTGATTCGTTTTTATTAATCCGGAGTTTAAGGTTGTTATATTTGTTTGTTTACGACGGTACTTAAATTCTAGGGGTGTAAGCTTTCAAAAGTTACGAACACACGATTTCAAAACACGTACGTGCACCGAAATCGGGAAAAATCGGAAAATTCTATGTGCACATAATAATGTATTTCGACTTCCTAGAAAATAGGAGTGTAGTATAATGTGTACTCGTATACGATTGTCGTTATGATATAATAAAAAAAAAAATAAATAAACACGTCATAGCTAGACTTCAAATTGTTTCACAAAAAAACATTTTCATCCCAAATAAAATGAGTGAATACTGTATAATATATTATCATGCTTGTGGGTCAATTTGTACCTATTTACCACTTCAGAGTTAATAAACGTGCGTACATTTACGAGGAAAATGCAGTTTTTTTAGAGGCCATGATTTTACTGGTTGGCAGTGCACTACATTTGCTTCGTAAACACAAGAGAATTTTAATTTCAGTGTATTATGCATAATTTCGTTTTTTTTCGTTGGCACAATATTAATACATTTGTCTGTTTACGAATTTTTTGATATTATTATGGTGTTTCGGGGTTATTTAAAAAATAAAAACGCTTCATCATCATCATCACCATCAGCTCAGGCGAAGCTTTATTTATGACATAAGTTCGGTCATTATATTATTATTATGAGTATGTGCCTTGATGTTGCGTTGTCGCAGGTTCCCGAAAAAGTTTTTTAATTTATAAATTCGTAACCATTACGCAACAAACTAATTTATAGTGCGGTATTGACACGAGAACAGTTTCGAACTATTCTTTTTAAATTAATAATATATTAACGGGTTTTGATCGTTCAATTTTCGTCTTACTTATAAATAATTCTGTAAAAATGTCCTAATTAAAGCCTGCTAGCATATGTGAGGTTCTCTATTATAATACGATTGATATTTGAGTAAGGTACAATAATGAGAGAACAAGGCCTTTTATGATGAAACGAGTGTTATTTTTAATATTATAAAAATTATCTACGATATTATATTACGACTGTGTTTTAAATATCAATAATACCAGAAGGTTAATTATTTCAATAGCCAAGGTCTTTTAGTTCGTATTGTAGTTTTATTTCCGTATAGTGACGGACGAAGCAGACCTCAAATATATATATCAAACGATATTGGGGTATTTGAATACGTCTTGTAAACACACCAAGTTTCATAATTACAAGAGGACATGGAATACGGAAGTCACGAAGCATACAGTCGATAAAATTAAGTGCAACTGTACGCGTGAGTTCAAGAGCCAAAAATCTTAAGACGACGACATATTTTACTCGTTGGACACGATAAATCGTATACCACCGTCGACATTTTCGAATGGAAATGTAAGTCTATTCTTATCGTTAAAACAGTTTTGCGTCAAATTTTATAATTGTATATTAATATACAGTTTGTGGGGAGCTACGAGAGGGCATGACTAAACGTATTTGTCGAGTAGGTAATCAACGAATTTATTTTCGATAGGTTTTTTCGATTAAAGCAATCGATGTAAGCAAATTTAACATCTGTTCGTAACAATTGATGCGTATGTTTGTTCATATATTATACATGACAATTCACCAATGTAATTCAATATACAATTGGTTTTTTTTATCTTTAACACATTTTATTTAACTCAAATTCTGATTTTTTATATTTTTGAAAGTATATATTGAAATATTTTTAATATTTTTAAATAGTTAGATTTATTTTGCCATTTAAGAAATCATGTCTATATATACTTTTTTTTCAAATTAGATATTAAAACCCTTAAACATAGTATTACAATTGTATTTTTTGTATTAGTTATTTCTACTTTTTTACTCTTTTAAGGCATGATTCGAATAATGATTACATTTTTTTGAGCATAATATATCTTCATAACCTCAGATCGTATCTTTTATTTTCTAGTACTACAATGGTCCCGACCCTATAAATTTCGCCGGCCGAACCGGGATTTTCTAGGTTATCGTCTTAAAGACTCTATGATCCTGTGCGATGAACCTACCAGTTCGCATTTTGTGCACTTTACCGTCACAGATCGTTAATTTTAGGGCCCCTTTTCGCTGGACTAGACACTATATCTTCATCTATATACGGTCTACTGCAGTCTCTTCAACGTCCTCGTCAAAACTCAAAACTACATTCGAGTTTATTCAACTCGCTTTTGTCTGTACCGCCAACGGATGTCCCTCTTTCTAGAGTTGGCACGCCACACACACATAATCTCGAACTTCGAATAGAGTATATCATCCTGTTCGAGATTGAAAGCTTTAATTTTGGTGTAGCGTTTTGCCGTTTCTGCCGTCAATGACTGTTATAGTATTGAAGTATGGAAAAATTTTAAGTTTTAACCAATTTATAATCAACAATTAAATTCCATCAAGGATTGCCTACCTTCAAATTGACATTAAATTGTTCTTCTTTTAATTAATTTGGTCATGTTAAGTTACTACTTCTTAGTTAAAAAAATAATTACGTTATACCTAAAGTTACTTTTAATTTTTTTTTGTTTAAACATTTTACTGGAGTTTTAATAATGATGTTCGCTATACATCAACTATGTCATGACAATATCAATTAATATTAACAGATTCTAATAATATTATTATTTCGCAATAGAAATGAGATTTTTTTATCCTGAATTTCATTCCAAAAATAACACTTTTTTCGTTACGAAAATGTTATACCGTCAGAAAATCGTACTTGATGAAATATTTACATATAATATTAACAACTGGAGTTCAAAACATATTAGAAAGAAAAAACGAATAATTTAGTTATGGTATTATAAAAAACTAATTTAAATTTCGTATAAGTTACTTACAATAAAATGTAATGAATAATTCCTATCAAATAATTTAAAAAGTAATATCGTTACAGTGACATGTAACCTAATAGTTAATTCAATAACTCTGTATAAAGGTGCAACATTTTTAATCGTTATTTCATAACATTTGAGGGTAGGTTTGTGTTACTATTATCGCTAATCAAGAAACTATTGAAATAATTTCAAAGATATATTTTCTCATTTTAACACAAAGAAGACAATAATACCTGTAGCCCTCGGTGTGCGAGTGTCCAGCGGAACTCCTGGACGGTTCCGGCAGTGCTTGTTGTCCAGCCGCTGCGGCCGCGGCTTGCTGACAGTCGCAGTGCATGACGCACAGCACGATGGACGTGACCACACACACGGCGAACGGGACGGCAAAATAGTGGACGATGTCGGCGTACTGCTGCCGCTTGTCGTAGCCGACTACGGCCAGCGTGTGGTTCTGCCGGGAATAGTGGCACGGGAATGTGGCGCCCGGCACGCCGTAGGCCTTGGTGAAATTGGAACAGGCAACGGCCGGCGGATAACCGCAGCCCTTGATGTTGACCAGCAGCACGGCCTCGGGCACGATCACGTCGCCGCCGCCACGGCCGGACGCCACTTGTACGCCGCCACCGCCACCGGCGCCACTGACTCCACCGGCGGACGTCCTGTACGCCACGTAAATGTGACTGCAGTTGTATACGTCGCTGGTGCAGCCCTCCCGACATGAGCTCCACGTGCAGTTGTATAGGCCGGCCAGCTGTTCGCGGCGCACTGTGGTGCACTGCACCGGTTCCGGCACGAAGTCGGCCAGCAGCGTTGACACGGCCGGGTCCACGTACAGTGGCACCAGGAACAGCAGCGCCGAGCCTGATCCGACGGCGATCATGGCGAACGACAGCGTGGAGTAGAACCACACCTTCTCGCGGAGGGTCCGGGGCGCGCCGCGCTTCTGCTTCTTGGCCGCCGCTAATTCCAGCAGCTTCTTCTTGCGGAGCTGCTGCTGCTTGGTGTCCAGCAACAGTTCGGAGCTGGCGGACCGCATCGCGTCGCATGGTGCGCCGCCCTGCAGCCGGCCGGGGGGCGCCGCGTCACGCGCGATTCGCCCGCCTCAACACCGACGCCGGCACCACCACCACCACCGCAGCGGCCGCCTCCACTTTTACGACGACAACCGGCCCGGCGGCCGTCGACACCACCCGCCGTGGCCGCCGGTGGCCGGTTCTCGGTGAGGCCGAAAAGCGCGTCGCTCGTTCGGGGTGTTTGGGTGTTGGAAATGACCGCGGGCGGACGAGCGTGCGACCTGTCTAGCCGTGTGGACGAACGTACAGACGGCGACGATCGACAAACGGGAGGGACGGACGGGAGCGACAAGCCGACGGACGAACACGATTTTTCGCTCCAGCGTCGGCGTGGTGAGTGGTGTGTTCCCGTACCGCCGTTAGCCGACACACTGACTGACGAGTCGCGCGCGGCGAGTTACGTGCTTTTGACGGCGCGCCGCGCGTCGCCCGGCGTAAAGCGCTGCGTCTGCTGCTAGCCGGGGCGTTCGCAACACGCACGCCCCATCGACGGGCCGCTCCGGCCGACCGCCCGCCTGCCCACCCGCCAGTCACACCGCCGCTGGCACCTCCACTAAGCACCGTCCACCCGCTCGCTAGCACGTCTCCCAAATTTCGAACACAATAGCGGCGGACACACGTGCGTGACCAAATAACGTGTATATACCGCATATACCGAACTTTATATTATTATATTGTATTGCGTACCACCACACCAACCGCGCAAGTAACCCTTTGAACGGCGTGTTATTACTAGGGCCCGGATTTAAATGCCCTAAAAATTATATCCAAAAATTCTCTGAAATATAGTAAAAAGATTGTTTTAAAATGCATTTTCAACGCAACTTTCCCTTGAAAAATTACCAACATTTTTTTTTTTTATACAACGCAACCGCCTGAAAGGTGTAATTTTCGACGTTTTTTAACACGTCTTAATCTTAACTAATAATAATACAAAAACTAACAACTCACTTAGAAAAGCACAAAAAATAAACATTAAGTGTATACATTGGAAATTAAAGTAATCACGATGTATCTCGAACTGACTAATTAGTATTTTTGATTATTACTATTGAACTATATTATTTTAATAACTGGAACGATCATACCTACCATAGTATAACTCGTGCAAATAAAATCGAGCGAGCGCATTAAAAAAAACATAGTCAATACTCAATACTTAATATTTTGGATATTTCTATTTCAGTCTTCATAGATTATCGTATTCACAATTTACATGCATAGAGGCATAAATTATTGTACATTTCTATCAAGTTAATTTTATTGAAAAGTTTTCTATATTTACCAAACTAATTAAGTTATATTGTCAAAAAAATGGTCTCAGTGTACAACTATTATCGATCCATAGTAGTGATGTATAGGTACCTAACCTATTAGATACCTACTTATACAATATAGTATGTATTGATATTGAATATACATGCAGAATTAATATTTTACAAGTTAGCATTATTGTGAACTATTGATTAATTCTTAATTTGATTTGTTGTACTTTTAAATTAGGTTATAGATTTAGAAATACTTTTATTAATGTTACTTTGTATGTGTATTGTGTATCTACGACAATGAAAGAGTAAACATGTGGATACATGATGATTGATGGACCTATTTTAAACCTATAGAGTAGCAGTTCATTTTTATTTAGTTTAGGTACACTTCCCTGAAAATAACAACATCAATTAAATCAGTTGTAAGTGGACAATTATATATTAATAAGTACATACAAGGCATTTTTAGTTTGTAGATGTGTTGAATACTTACTTCCTATAACTTTCTGTAATTTTATTTAGATAGAGCGACTAGAGAATGACAGGAAGACTGAATAAAATATGTATCAGAAAGTGGCGTATGAAAATAACAGGTGCTGAAAAAAGGGGGATTTATAATAGTGGAGTAATACAAGTGTGACTGATCCCACATACTTGGTAAACATTGGAGAACAAGAACAAATATAGAGTTAATTTGTTTCAATCAAATTTAAATTGTTTTCTATGTTACAGGTAAAATATCAGGATCAAGATACAATTCATTCCAGGTGGTGATGAACAAAGAAATATTATTATGGAAAGTTTTTCTATCATGTATAATATTATAGATGATTATTAATTATTATATATATTATATAACTGGGGGTGCTAAATATCTATTTTTTCTGTTATCTAATTTTGATAAAAGCACAGATTTCAATTTAAAACATGTTTTTGAGGGAATTATTCACAATACTACTAGAGTAAAATACGTGGATGATTCGTAGTACTAACTACTACTAAGCAACAAAATAATAGAAAAAAAAATGTTATATAATATATTATGCACATTGTACATACTACGGTTGGTCTTAAGAGGATACATTTTTATAAAGCGTCTTTTTGCATATTTTACTAATATTTTAAGAGAATATTACAAACTTAAATTTTAATTTTTAAGAAAATACAAGTATCATAGTTTATCTATTTTAAGATAATATTAATCCTTCCTCTACTTATGATTATGAACTAAATTATGATTAGATAAAAAACAAAACTATACATAATCGCTGTATGTGTCGAACAAAACTGGATACACCTATGTGTTCGCCATTTCTTTTTAATACTCTGGGCAACACTGAATGGTGAGCGTTCCAGTTATTACATAATTCAATGGTTGTAATTTATAATGTCCAATGATCAATAGATAAAGATTTAATCGTTTTGAATGTTTCATAAATATAGAACTATGGACATTTGGTACCGATAAAAAATACCATTAATGCAAAATGCAAACAATATATTAATTTCTTGATATAATATTTTTGATTTCCTAATTTCTACTTAAATCTCGTATAATACATTTATTTATACATAAAAAATTAATACAATTACCTGGAAATGTAAAAAAAATGTTTTTTTCAAATATGGGAAATCTACTTATACTTACCAATTATTGTTGTAATTATATTATTTTTACGGACGGTTTCAACGTTATTTGGTTGAATTGATTATGGTTTAATAATAATTATTAATCGACATGTTTAACTAAGTATATGAAATAGTGCTATGTCAACGTGCGTATTGAGGATATTTAGAATACATTAAACCACTAGACATACGTCGTTATCAGTGTTCGAAATTTATTTTGAAGTAATCGAGTCCAGACCAAATTTCGTCCTGTAGTCATATTTCCCCAAATTTTATTTTAGCCGTATGTTAATTGTTTTCTAATATTGACTTTTGTCCTATCAATATTCTATTTTTTTTTTATATTCTATATTCTATATTTATTTATATTTTTTCTTTTTATTAATATTCTAAGTTTTAAGTCTATTAAACATATATTATTTTATACATTATGCTGAATATGCTCATTAAATATATGATAGGTTAGTTGACATGAATCATAGTGTACTCATAGGCTACTTAAAAATAGGGGCATAGATTGGTTTTAACCCCCTCCAGAATTTCTTAACTGTGAGAAGCCAATTTTATTCCCTGTTCCCATAGGTAAATTATATTGTTATAAAATATTTTTGGGACTCCTGCAGCTTCCCGTAACTTTTAAAGGACTAATTACTCATATCACGAGTGTACCTTTATTACTTGGACTACATTTTTTGGTCCTAATGAGGTTTGGACAATAGTTGTTGCCTCTTGGAAAAACCATGTTTGAGGACCTTACATTCTAAAACCTTAACTGGTACATTATTGAGCTTATATAATAGTACAAGAAAAACACCACAATGAAGTAAGAATCCTCCTCTTCACATAAAATGTATAGTTATGCAAATTTAAATGTTTTGCATTTTTAACAAGTTAGCATGTCATGTTTATTAGAATAGTTGGTGGTTCTTGAATAGTTAGTTCATCGAGATATTCAAATAAAAAATAATAGTGTGGGAATGTGTCGTATTTAGAGATCTACAGGATTTTTAGTATGCAACTACACGCTGCCTAACAGGCATTTGAATATTTGAAAATGCTTTTACACGGTCACTCAAGTTAAAATAAACTCAGCTTGTGCCTTATAGGTAATATGTGGTGCCCATAGAAAATCCCCAGGTACACTCTTCACGGATGCGGTGCAATAGGATTTTATCCCATTCTTCCCATTTCGACATTCCACGTAGTCAATGTAGAGAAAACGAAAACCGTGGGCAGTGAGTACAATTTTTGATACATAGGTAATATAATAATAAATATATTTTATATAATTATTATTCAAAAAAATTTTCAAATAACTAAGTATTAGATTTTAAAATTGTTCTCATAATATATTACGAGTATACACTTTACACTACAGATTTCAAAGAATTAAAAAAATGTAAACTAAATGTGCTTTTTCAATCGTTATTTTTTTTTCTAAAAAAATATTTGGTTTTGAATTTAAGAGGTGTTTTTTGGTATCGAATTGGATATATTCGGTTATTAGTACATGATGGTTCTGTATTATACATTATTCCAAATATCTTTTTTTTCTAGTCATTTTTAGTTCAAATTTTTGAAAATTAGATATAAATAAATGAAGAATAGTTATTTTGCGGTAATTTAATAGTGTCATATTTTATTACTGGCTTAAATAAAAACATACGCATTAAAAATCTCAATGTAACGGGGGTTTTTTTAAGTGTTTTTCAGCAAAATATTCTGCCATTCAAAGTTTAGAAAACTTGATATAATATATCGCGTATTTCATAAACAATTCAGAAAATAAACCAAAACAGATAGTATTGGTGTAATTACAATGTCGAGTGTTTTCTTTTGGAGAAATCTGATGGAATTTCATCATTTCTACAAAGAATTTATTCCTTAAAATTGTTTTATATGATTAGATCATATCATATGTGTATGTTTAATTGCAAAATAATATGCCTTCGTCATTCGGTTTAAACATATTATAATTTAGAATATAATGCTTTATGTGAAACAGAACAAAATTTGGCCATAGCTGCTCTTCTCCAGCGAACACCGCAAATATTTCAACAATTTGACCAGTGGTCTCAATTTGTTGCAACTTATTGTTTTGTATAGTATTACATTTTTTCGGCATAATTAATTCTAAATTTTAAATCACTTGCATAGAGTTTAAAACACTCGCATATGTTATTTAAACATACATTGTTAAATTATGCAATACAACAACATATTTTGTTCCACAGTAAAATATAATTATTTATTGTTCGTACTAAACAGTACGGTTTTATTTTTTTCAACAGAATAATGGCTAAACTGAACATGGTCGTGTTCAAGTGGGACTCATAAAGAGTATAAGCCAAATATTTTTTTTGTTACGTACCAAATCTTAATAAACATATATTGAAGGTTTTGGAAACGTGAAAATATAAGTTTTCCTGTTTGTTGACATTAATTGTTCTGCCCCAAAACGTGATAACAGATAGAAAATATTATTTAAAAAAAAATCACAGATCATTCTGAAATCTATACATGAATCGCTCTGCTCAGAATCTAAACTAATAATATTAACAATTATTGTTTTTATTGTTGTTTTATGAACACCACATTGTGTTCACACCGACTCGTCCATCGATTCACAATAGTCAATATATCTATATCCAAATTCAATTTACAAATGACGTACAAATGACGTAGAAATGCGCAACAGAGAAACACATAATACTATCAAAATGAAAACAGGAAAAGCGGCAACTCATTACGTTAAAACACGAAAATTCCCAAAAAGGTGACGTAGAGAATAACGCATACAAGAAGTATCTCATAATTCGTTTATGATAGTAGTACACTCGTATATATTATATACATTATATATATATACCAATATTTTCGAGCTGTTCATCACTCCTCATACTGAACTTAATCAGGCACCAGCTCAGTGACGTATCCAAGAACCACTGACCCCCATTGGGCCTATTTTGGTTTAAATCTTATATAATAAAAGGCAAAGTACAAACCATTATATTTCCGAAAATGGTTTCAAAAAAAAAATGTTAGGTGTTATCAATTATTTGAAGAGGTTATTACGGTTACGACATATGGTCGAAGCACGTTTGAACCAGGAACGTTTGGGTGACTAATAAAAATGCAACCCGTTTGGACCAGGATTTTGTGATCCTGTTTGGGCCAATTTTTTACTAACAAAATTATTTATAATTGAAAACTGGCCAAAAAATCAGTTACATTATACATAATACATTATATATAAGTATATAATAGATATCTGTTATGACACAGCCCTATTGGAAATACTTATTGAGGTTATATATTATTCACAAACACTATATTATTCTAATTATTCTATTTCTAATTAATAATTCAACAAATTGTATATTAATATAATTTAAAATTATATATTTATATTTATATTTTTATAAAAATAAGAATTAGCATTATTAACTATATCAACGACAGTCCTAAGCCTGTTAAAAATAAATTGGGAAGGAAAATACTGGTCCAAACGAGTTGTATAAAACTAATATTTTTTAGTCCAAACATGTCTTCAAAATTGGTCCACACGAGTTGTGTGTTGGGAAAATTGGTCCAAACGGATCCTGCCCCGAAATATACAGTAACAAGTAACAACGACCTAGTATAAGGTAACGGATAATAAATTATGATTTAATTTGTTTAGCCTCGTCCCCCATTGGAAAATCTGGGGTACGCCACTACACCAGCCCATTTTATGACTACAACCAGAAAGGTTCAACGGTCACATAATATTATGTACAGTTAAACCTCGAAATTTCGAAATAGAATGAACGACCTAGACCTAGCGAATGGTGGCAAACCACAATAACACGAATGTCTGATAGTATCCGGTGACTTAAACGCCAAACACTCTAGTAGGTAGCCTATAGTGGCAACGCCGCACACCAAACACAGCAAGCTTGAAAGCAATTTTTTCAGTTATCCAAACTATTGTAGTAGGTTGTAGCCTATAGGTAGGTTTTGTTAACTATTGTTGAGCCATACGTGTGAGTTGATTAACGTGTAATAATTATTTTATCTTTTGATTAATGTGTTTGTATTAACTATAAGTACATATCGTTGGCTTAATCTTTAATAACATTTCAATATTGTTTGCAAAAGGCATTTATTGTGTAGAATTATAGTACGTATAGTATACGGCCATACAGGTAATAGAAATTTAGAAATGCTCAAACAAATTACTTATCTAAAGGTTCGTCTTTGCTCAGGACGAACGCCGATCGTTATTTTAATCGAACGAACGTATAGAAATATCAGAATAATTCGTTTATTTTTTTTACTTAATAAATTAGACAAAAAAATTTAGTATTGACTTCAATGATCTATTTTTTACTTAGTGAATTACTTATTTTTAATTTGGTCACGTTTGTGACAATTTTAGGCTTGGAGATTAACATTTGCCTGTATTTTAATATTTATGTAAATAATCCCTGCTCTGCAGTTGTACCAAAAAGTATTACATATTAAATACAAACCAATTTTAATAAATTCGTAATTGGAATACAATTTTTAAAACCAGTCATAGTATATTATTACTTAAGTAAATAATTTCATCCATAACGAGTTTATAAAATATACCATTTTGCCTCTTTATAAAGTTCTAAAGTGGCTAAATATTATATTTCGTAGAGTATAGCCGTATAGGTACCAGTTTTCTAGACCTTCTGACATGGACTCGTTTTAATATTACAGTAATTAACCTATCCCCTCTCTCAACACGATAAAAAATCAACTTAGAAAAAAAAGAAAACGATTTTCGACCCCTCGCTCACTAAAAATCTTACTCGTGAAGAACAAAATCGCCACTTTGAAAACTTAACTACTAATCTTTTATTAAGATGCAATGTAAAATGATCCTAAAGCGAATATAGACGTATGGTATTCCAATTATATTGAAAATTGGAATCGGTATAAACTATAAATGGCCAAAAAATTAAAATTAATGAATTGAAAATATTATTTTGTGTAAAAAATATAATAATATACGTAACGGTATGAAGTAACTACGAATGTATATTTTTTTAATTATTACAACAAAATAACTAAAATTAATATTCTATTATAATTGTATAAATATTTGATTTCATCTAAATTGAACTTCAAATTCTGCAAAAAAAAAAATTGTCCTTATATCATATTCAGATTATTTTATTTCGGAATAAACTACTATGAGTTATGAAGAGTTTTGTATTGAATTTTTAAGCTAATTGATCCATCAAAAAACATTTTTATTTTCAATTACCTGTTGAAAAAAGATTTACTTATGGAAACCTTAATGCTTAAATATTAAATTCGAAAACGTAATTTATATTATATGCATTAGTTTTTATAGTTTATAAGACACTAGGCTTTATACATATATATGAGTACAATATTTAAAACTAAAAAGCATATGCATGGTATAAAATATTAGTTTATCATATCATTATTTTTTTATATTTGTATGTATGCCGCGAGGTTCAACAGGAATCGTTACTGCTCTATCTCCGTTCATCGTGACACACCAGCTGTGGCCATGTCGTTTAAACTTTTAAAGTTGTGAGTCTCGGGTCGGCAATAAGGTATATGAAATATTATTAGCGTCAGCGGTATATGATTCCGAAAAAAAAAAAAACACTTCTGTTTTCATATACGACTCACTCAGGTAGGCATATATATATATATACATATTTTTTAATAATTATAGTATAAAACAAGATAAATATCTTAAAAACCACCCAGCAATATATTATACGAAAATTATGTTGGGAAAAGTTTAAAGTGCACCGATTAAAAATTTAAAAAAAAAACACATGAGAAAATTAATGATCATTTAAGGTGCTCTGTTACAAATTTACTTTTCTTATTTTTTATGTATTTCTAAAGAAATTATAGCAAAAATTAGAAAAAACGACTGCTATAAAAGCATAATATAGCAAATACCTTCTGCGGTATTTTCAGACTTCTTCGATATACACAATAAACAACAAACAGTATTATAAGCACATGTAATATATAAACACTGGTGTCAGATGGAAATCGAGTTACACGATCACCATCACTAACCCCACATATTTTGTTTTGTACTATGACTTATATATTATCCCTTAACCTAGTTGTTGTATTGGTTAAACTGGTAAAACTAAGACTCAATGCTAAATATTGTTACATACATGCTTGCTTAACCTACTTAATATTTTTAATATTTATAATTTTTATATTTATGCATGATACATCATTACTTAGTAACTTCTTCAAGGCTGACTTAGGCTATTGAAAAATGTTTTATCTAAATGAATTAAATGCAATGGTGTCCGGCAGTTTACGATCTCCGGTCATTCACGGTGTGACAGGATCGCTGTTATTGGCTTCAGAATGCTTCTTAATAATTGAAAGTCCAATTAACCTTAGACTACACGCATTAAAAATATTCACGAGATTCCGCGCACACGGTGTTTTTTTGACCCTGTATTGAAATATTTCAATTAAAACTCGATAAATTGAAATAATAATTATTTTATTGATTTTATTTTTTAAATTAATAAATATTGTCTTCATCACTAACACCGATTTCGTCAAACTCAGTATTTCCATCATCAATATTTTCGATAAGTAATCAAATTTGATCGTCGTCCATTCTAATGAAAAAAATAATATAATGTAAAACAAATATATTGAAAATATAGTGCGACTAAAACAAAAAAATGCCTGGTAAAAATAAAATGTAATGCTACTTACATTTATAAATGTTTTATCTGTATGTGTTTTACTGTATTATACTTGTAGTTTGTTTGATTCATGTTCGTTATACATGATAAATGTTTTGTTTGTCTTCAAAAACCAAATATCGTTTCTCGTGTTTTCGTATTAACAAGCTTATTTTTTTAATTTTTTTTTAACATGGCACTGCTGGAATTACACACTGATCTCGTACGCATTATTATCGACACGATCGAATACATCCTACAATACGACGATCCTTACCACGAATCTATCTCGAATGCATACATAATAATAAAACGCCACAGCAACTTATTGTATATTCCATTATTATGAATAATGAGGGGCGATAAGATGGCCTACGGGAGGGGGGCACGTTTCGAGGGTATCTAAACATATATTTACTCGACAAATTTATATTTTCGCAAATTAATGTTAGTAGGTAGATAGTACCTTAATACACACTATTCCTAATAATATAACGAAACTCATAAATGGAGCTTTTATCATGGACGATCATCGTGGTCGTTTGAAAAACCCATACTAATATACTATTTCGTAGTGCAATTTATATGCACACACATATATATATATATAATATAGTAATCATTTAATATAAACAGTGGCCAGTTAGAACCAAAATATATACATAAAATATGAAACGAAATGAAGGATACAGCTATTTCGTAGGTGTACATGATTATTATATGTCTTATACCCCACAGTCACAATAGGTCATAACATTAAAGAATATATTATGGCTGAGAGAAGTTAACTATGTGCCAGCTATATATAAGGTTGTGTAAGCCCACAAGCCAAAAGGCAAAAGCATTAAGTTTATAGTTTTGGCCAAAAAGTACACTTTAGCTATAAATTAGCGATTATCTTATAACTTAAAATAGGTAGGTAGTTTATAGAATCGATTTAATATTTTAATTAGAACTAAATGTTTACTTTTATTTGGAATAATTACATTTTTTTTTTTTTAAATTACATTATATCCTATAACTTATTTAATAATCTGTTGATAAGTCTTTGTGTTCTCACTTCACATCTTTCCGAAGTAAGTATTCATAAGTATATAAATAAATAATTTACAAAATCAAATTTTATCTATAAGCATAAAGTGAATTAATGTTCTAAAAGTTATTAACATTAAATTTCTTGAATTGAACTTTTTTTTTTGAAAATCAAATGAAAAATGCAAAACCTCAAGATTAAAATTTTTCCATGTTCACAATAAACTAATAAAGAACAATAGTAGTCACAGTAAATAAAAAATATACTAATTATGTTGAAACAAATTATTTTTGCATTCAGTCACTATTTGATATTAAAAAATATGTATAAAATATATTACTTTATAGGAACAATTATGTAAACATTTCAATGTTACTAACTCTGATACCTAGCCTACAGCCTGCATAATATTACACGACTCAGTTATCGGGAAAACAGTTCAAAGAAAAAAGTACAAGGTAAAAATAACATGTATGTAAATAAGTGAAAGGAGAAACAAATACAAAATAAGAACTGTACAGTTGACAAATAGTTAACAATATTGTAATGCTGTAAGAAGTTCGTATTCGGACTATATAGGTACACCCGAGATTAACTATGCCAGTAGAAAAAATCTTGAAATTCCGATTTACAATAGCTACAAAATTTGTTTATTAAACTAATTGTTCACATTGTCAACGAATTTTATTTCTTTGGTAAAAAAAAAAAAGGTTCACATGAACAATTAGAATTACATCCAATATACAGATGTGTTCCATTCAATATTCATATTGAGGTTTCCCTCGGTGATCTAAAACTAATCCACAAAAAAAAAAAACATCGAACGAAGGAAAATCGTTAGAATATTTTAACATATATAATCTTTATATATAAATATATTAGATAAGAATCTAACTTGATTTTCTAGACGAAGGAAACTGGTTTTGAACCCTTATTATAATAATAATAATAATTAACTAATTACCAATTATTTTCATATATTCACCAATAACGATATCTGTTTCTTTTCTTTTTTTTTTTTATAATCGTTGTATTATTTGTATAGCCAAAAAATAGTCTTATGTTTTTAAATTAAATTATAAAAAAATTATTTCTTCCGGAGGAAGGTTGGGCAGCTAGTATAATATAATAATATTATAAAATAGAACCATACTGTATTTAAAATTTGTTTAGTTATTATTAAACCTCAATAGTAAATTGAATACATAATGCCATCTAGTGGAATGAAACTTTGTGCAAAGTAATAATAAAAAAACCATTTCACACACAATACGATGTTTGCACACAGCAATAGTTGGACGTTTAAGAATGTCCGCATGAAATATTTTCCTCTCCCTAAAATAGACTCAGAGTCCTCCAATACACTATAATTATCAAATTAAATATTCTAGTCGGAGGTGTTCAAATTCAAAATTATATAAATGTGTAACTACAAAATAATTAATACATTTTCTAGATATTCGGGATTTTGACGAAAAACGACTCAAACATTTTTTTTTTTTTACTTTAAACGATTATAAGAAAAATTATGACCATGCATTTTCGATATTTTTTACTATGGTATAAACAATATAAATACATCTTATCATGTATCAATTGAAAAAAAATACTTATAAAAAGTTGACTAATTCAACTGTCTATAAATATCACAAAACGTGCAAAAGTGTATTGAATTTATTGATTGTGTTATATAGAGAAAATGCTAATATTACTGTCTTTGCAAAATTATGATAGTATATCTCTATTTTGTTCCACAATTGTTTTAAAAAGTATTGGGAATTTTATTTTTGATCCTACTATAGTACCGCAACTAGATTCATTTTTCTGTTAGATACCACCCACCCAATATTCATATTCAAAGCTTTTTTTTTACCATAATAATATTATTTTCCACCACAAAAAATACACATCATTTTAAGACCAATGCATTCTTTGCTCTGCTCAGAATCTAAAAATTATAAAAGCGTCGAATTCTTGCTCGTTGTAGATTTCATTTGATTCTTTCGAGTTAGAGAACGACTCTTGAAAATTAAAATTCCAAACGGAGACGGGAATATATATTGATTTTAGAAAGTTTTTCGGTTTTGTATGTACATTACACACTATTAACGCTAGAGTGTTGCTATGAAAGTTTTGTGTAGTAGCAACTTTTGAAATCAGTAGTTTAATCTTATAGCTGATACTTCGAACAGGCTTATTTTGGTTGCTCAAAAAGGGAAGACTAACGGAATATTAAAAGAAAAAATTTCTATGGGCATTAAGAATATAAGCACAAAATATTTTATGATCGCATAGGCTTGAATAAAAAAACAATTTTACAGACGATTTGTTTTAAAATAATTAACACCAGATAAATTAATATCATCGTATATTGTTCAGCCCAAATCTTACACGAATGCAGAATGACGCTTGACGTATTAAATATACCTACTCAATAAAGAAAAAAATTACTCATAATGATAATATTATGTGACTTTATTTACTATTTGTGTACCAAAATATATGAGTCCAAATAATGACATTTTTGTTCACTTTTAGATTCTGAGCGGAAGCGAATACATACGTATTATAATGTTGTGTGTTTAGTTTTTAATTAATTTTTTTTTGCCTGTAGACACTTTTTATAGAAGACAAAATTTAGGTTTTCTATTTCTATGAAGGTTCTTGACAGAGAATTGGATCTGTACTCTAAGAAGTTAAAAGTAAGAATGGCTGAGTATTTTTCATAATAGTCAGGAAAAATAAAATAAACTACCCTTAAACAAAATTAATTTTGTTTGTTGCTATACTTAATTCAAAAACGAAAAACAATAAATACTTAAAATATTTAACAAATATTTGGATAACAATTATTTAAATTAATGTTTTCTAGCTATTATTCAATTTTAAAAATATGTTGGCTCTTTTTAAACATTTAAAAAATAATTATTTAAAAATTTTGACTTGCAAAGATATTACAATTTTAAACTTTAAAGCAAAATAATGTACTTTTTTACAATATATATATATATATATATAAGATATATTCTATAGAATATAGATGCATTTCTACATGCTACAACAACATATTTAAATATATTAAATAACCTATTAAAAATCACAGACGTATTATTTTTTTACATTTTTTATTTATAAACATAAACTCGATTTGTCTTTTTTTTCATTACAATATAGTTATTTATACTCATTGGCCATTGTTATCTATTCATAATATAATTTTTTCATGGTCTATTCATTCGTTTAATACTTTTATCTTTACGATCGATAGAGTTTTGAAAATACTTGGTCCTTGGATGGAATAATATGATTGAGATCCAGCTTTACGAATTCCCAACATTTAAGTTTTTCAGTTTCTGCCATGAACCAATGAGGAACACACAAGCATTTTGTTTCTTTAATATCGGTAGTTATAAATTCTTTATCCGCCATATTTTCACCTTTTAATAAAAAGTAATTAAATATCAATAATTCAATACGTGTTGAAATGTATAGATCCAATGATTAAAAATAATACTATAATTATTACGAAATATAATAGGTAGTGATGTGAAGTAACACATATATGACCTCTCTTAAATCCAAAACTTTGCAATTACAATTAATCATTTATAATATCTTAATGAACATTCAGAAACATGCGAACAATAATATAAACGTATTTGACGCATTTATAAATATTATATTTATCTAAACAAGTCATCTAGTGACGAGTAACCTAATTTTATTTCTAGACCGGTTATTTTAAGAATATTTATTTTTTTAATAACAACAAAATAAGCAACGTTTCAAACGACTCAAACGTTTATTACTAAATTCATAGGACATATCAATTTTTAGAAAATATTGCGGTGTATTTGAAGTATATAAAAATAGTTTTGATATATCTTAATAATTATAGTCAATATTGTAGATTCTAGTCGTTTGAATAAAAAAAACTAATCATTATTATTGTACTCGGATATTTTACTGATATAAAAGTGAAGACAAGTTGTACTCATATTTTAATATTACTGTGGGAGAGTTATTAAATGATTCTATAAATGGGTGTTTATGGGTGACCAGACTTCATAAAATGTTGAAAAAAAACATCGAGATCGAACCAACATAACTTGGCCTGGATATATTTTGTTTAATTGTTGTGTTCTCTAAATCAGTAAATATTGGTGAACTAAATGATTCAATATTAATTATATTTTTTTTTTTTTTTTTAATATGAAAATATACAACTATACAATTAAGCACAACAAGTAATAGTGATGAAGAGGATTACATAACATGAAATGGCACGATGTAGGAGGGCTCCCAATGGAGCTACCTACTTGGGTATTTTATTAATTAATGGAGGAGGTCTCTAACTCATTTACGTTTGAGCCTTCGAGGGGGATTGTCAGGGATGTGTAGTGAAGCAAGAAAACTAATGTTGGGGCAGAGTAGGAGAGAGAGGGGTGAATTGTTTGAGTAAGAGTTTGTCATTTAACTAGTAGAGTATCGATGAGTTTAGTGAGTAGTGCAATAAGGGGGCTTATTAGGGATTGGAATTGGACTAGGAAATTTGTTAATTGGGTTGTAACGGAATCGGTATTTGGATTTATACAGGGATCGGTGAGATTTTGATTTTTTTTGGGGTGGGAGTGGGTATTGGGGAGGTTTTGATTTATGGTAGACTGGGAGGTGCTCCATTGGGGTTGACAAAGTGGGGGAAAGTTATTTTCCTGAATGATGTTGGTTTTGATTGAAGTTGAGGAGGCGTCTTGGGTTTCGGTTGGCCTGTTGGTTTTGATGTTAATTATATTATAACTATATTATATTATTAATATTTTTAATATTGTTACCAATGTTAAAACACGAGTCTGATAAAAATGTACAAGTATCAACATGTATGTCAGTATATTTTGTTTTATTCAATTTTTCCGAATTCTTTTTTAATTTGAACCTTACATTACCATAACGGTTAACAATCCTTTTAATTTTCAAACATTGTATTAAAGATATTTCTCCTTCTAATACGAAGTGAGCACAATCAATATCTCCTAGTCCTTTTCCTATGACAAAAATATAATATTAGGTAGGTAACTACTGTCCATTTTTTGTATTAAATTAAATTATTGTATACAATTTAATATTTAAAAATTAAGTTGTTACTTTATTTACCGAGAACATAATCATTTTCTTTAAATGTTTTAATAAATGAAATAGTGCTGCATTTATTTAATTCCATTAAACTTAGATGTTTAAAGTATGACGAATTTTTAATAGCTATAGCATTTGCATTCCACTGAAGTTGCAAATTATCTTTGATAATGTCCGTGAAATCATTTTTTGATATGCTAATCAATTCCACTGTACCTTTGTATGTATGAATATATTTTGAATTATCTTAACTTATAAATTATGCTTCAGGTGTAACATAAATAATGGTAAACCCTGGTGTAAAATGTGGAATAGTACTTGAATATGGGTTAGTTTTAAGTTTTAACAAACAATTGATGATCAATTTATATAGTAGAACGTGTCCAACGAAAATGTCATTTTTTGCAAAGTTTTAATTAAATATCTCCTATCTACCTCACGATTACATAGTCTAGTTTTTCTAAAACTCGATTAGTATATCTTCGATATGCTCTCAACATTTCATTCCTTTAAAAACCCATCTCTGTTACCATTGATTCACACTCTTTTCTTTTTCCCATTAATTTAAAAGAACCAATCAGGAATACTAGTAATAATATCCCATTTGTTATACATCTAAATTGAGCTAATTTTTTAATATGTAAGTATGTAACCATATTGTACTTGATTTAACCCTAACTGGCTTCAATATTTTATTTGATATTTAATATCTTACTATGTTATGTTTTGTTTTTATTTTTTATAAGTTTGCTTGATACAAACCACTGTATGATGGTACATTATTAATCATTAGGTCCTCTATCCCCCTGGTAAATAAATAAATAGGTATGGGGAAATTGGTAAGTTCTATTATACAGACCAAATAATCCATTTAAAGTTTAAACATAAACTTAAATAGTTAATCTCCCCAAATATTAAATAAGCATGCATTGAAATATTATAAGAAAGATTAAATTCATAAAAAAACAAAGAATTTGCATTGTTATTTGTTATATATAATTTAATTTATCTCAAGTTAATTCATAATTCAGTATCTAAAATATATTTGTGTATACTAGTAGGTAAGCATCATATTGAGTGGTATTAATAGTCCATTCAATTTACAAGGATATAAAATTTGTTTTAAAAATAAATTATTTATGCCCTACCTATTCAAAAATAATAATTATAATACAAGTTGTAGAGTTACATTTACAACCCAACAAACTTTGCAGTTTATTGTTATATATGCAAACTAAATATATTATGTGACATAAATATATTTATACCAATATTAAAACTATATTGATGCAACATATTTCTAGAGGTAATTTTTTAGGTACAGAGTTACATAGTAAACCTTGAGGAATGTTCAGAATCAATATAATTGTCAAGTGTCTAATTAAAAAAAAATATTTACTTAATGATTGTACAGAATTTGTTCTACATGTGTTAAACATAACGGCACTCTCGCCAAACGATTTTTTTTCCTTCAATTTGCAAAGTTCAGTGTTATCCATAAGCTTAGTAACAGAATTTAGTACATCTTCAGTAATTACCACATGTCCTTTGACAATTAAATACATATTTGTCGATAAATGTCCCTGTTTCAGTATCCATCTACCAGGGCCATAACATTTATAAGTCGCCCTCCTGATTAGAGCCATCTTAATTTCCTAAAAATAAATTATTATTGTACTTAAATATTATTATACATTTTAAGATTAATCAACAATTTCATATTGACGTGATTATGACATTGATCAGATATTAGATAATGATATAGAACTCAAGTTATTTATTGCACTTTATTAGGTACCCATGCTTCGTTAGTAAATATAGAACAGATTTTTGATGAATACATTTGTTGAAAGAGATTTTTAAAGCTATCAAATTTGTTAATAAATTTTCAATGAAAATAAAGAAGGTACCTATAATTAAAAATAAATTTCAAAAAAATATTAATTCAGTTAATTAGGTTAAATTGTCATGTTTACTTTGGTACCAAACTTTTTTTTTCAACAAGTTGGTTATGTACTGGAAAGCGTATTTTTTTGATAATATTTTTGTTAGTGTGACGGATATTTATACTGATATAATATGTAATGATGGTAGGTATTACTGATAATATAACGATGATTTATGATCAATAGAATGTCATACACATTTATTGGTCTAATTACTAAATGATAAATATTCCAATAATCAATAAACCATGACTTAATAAATATTGACTACTCCTATTAACAATGAGCTGTAAAGAATACTTTTTAAATACCTAAGGTTTTTAAGGAGGTTTCTAATGAACTCAATATAAACACAAAGTAGGTTTATAATCTTTTTTTGACACCGTAAAAACTTAAAAGTACACATTCAACAGACAGGGAGACAGACACATTGTACATAAACACCCAAGTCTTAAATTTAAAAAATAAAAACGTTGCATTCTTGCAGCTAGTGATTGGTGGGACAATCAATATTATTCCCATAAACCCATAAACCATTAAGACAGTTATTGTAACTGATATTATCAACATTTATCGAATTGTACAAAAAGAAATATTGTCATTGAATATCTATTTTTAAAAACCTGGTTTTACAAACCTTTGGGATTCGACTAGACAGAAATAGAGAATACTAAATAAAACAACTATTCAATTATTTTAGTTGGCAATAATATTTTCCAACCAAACATTTCGAATAAAAATAAAATGTTTGAAAAAAACCAAGGTATTCAAAGAAAATAAATATTTAATACAAAAAAAAAATGTTGAAAATAGTATTGAAAATATCCCATGCTGAAAGTATTTAAAATATTGTTCAATACTTAAAAAGTATTTGAATATTTTTACTCAAATACTTCACAGCATTGAAAATTAATCACATAACAATGAAAATTAAAAAATTAATGTAAGGAATTGACCACTGAAAAGATAGTTTATGTATTTTAATATGTATTATAATATGTTAAATCTACAAACTAATAAACTATGGTCGTGCACTGACTGACACTCGTAGAACAACTGCTCACTATGTGGATAAAAACGATTGATGCAATTTAATTGTATAATACATTTTTTTAATCATTTTGAATTATCTTTCTAATAGAACGAGGCTATTTACACACTAGTATTTTTGCCTTCCGAGTTCAGTTGTTAAAGATGGATCAATTCTAATTATTATTACCAAACTACCAAAAATGCCTAAAAATGTATATTCAATTTTTAATATCTAAGACATACGTCATAGTTAGTTGTATAACAATAACAGATACGTGTAATGGGGTTATCGAGTATAGATATATAGTATAGGTTTATATACACTCAGATGTGCGATGAAGTTGTCTCACATCAAAACCACAATTTACTTGAGAAATATGTTGTTATTTTGCAAATTCGTTTTCAGAATCATAGAAATATTCAATCAGACACTATCTTAGTGATTTACTTATATTTAACAACCGTTAATTATCCCTCACCAAAGTCACATTCAAGTTCGTCATGGTTATTTACTTATATTTAACAACTTCAAAATGATACCAACATTTAACAAATAATTTGCTAGCTAGTTTTTGTATTTGAAAGTTCTAATTTTAGCTTTCTCGTGAATAGACGATTTCATGCAGCCACAATAGTTGGTATGTTGTCTGCTAAGAACTTTTGACATTATTTTGAAAATAATCAAGTTAATTAATTTAGAAACTTACAATTGGACACAGATGAAAAAATTTAAATCCAATTGCGAACATCCATTCGATTGTTTCTAATTCAAACACTGTTCTCTCTTCAGGTGGTTTGAACAAAATTAACTTTTGCTAAAAAAATTTAAATAGATTATCACTGTATTATATTACGATAAGTGCCTATTAAAAAGCGTTACATACTCACAAAAACAGATATTTCAGATAATTCATAAGCTGAAATAAGATGTTTCATACATATCGAGTCAAACAAATTTACAGGAGCAAGCACATAATCATCGTGTTGCAACCAAGGCAGATTAGCAATCACCGTATACACAACAGCTCTAAATCTTGATATCGGTTGTAAACCCTAACATTTTAGAATTTTAAATTTTTAGTATAATGCTATAACCTAACCTAACCTGAATTTATTCTTCACTTTATACGTTACATAGACAATATATTATATTGGAACATTTTTACCTCATTGTTTTGTATTTCTTTATATGTAAAATCGCCAACCAAACGTAAACATTTATAATAGCAGGTCCATAATATACGGCTGTATAGGTTTAAGTTAAGTGCCTCGTAATCATATATTATAATGATGTGCATTAAAATTAAAACTCATTATAACTTAATTATAATAATGGCTATTTCACTATTCCTACTCTTATTGCATCTCGTCCTGATGTTGCAGATACTTATTTAATGTGTTCCCTTCTTAGCGGCGCAGTTAACTCTTCTGACCTCCTCCGCTTAATCTTATTTTGTGACCTCCTGCTTACCATATAAGGAACCACTGACTTTTTAAGTTTCATTGTAGCACAGTCGTCTCACTATAAATAAAATGCTCCTCCAGCTTAACAATTTATTTCAGCTATGTACCTATTCTGTTTTATGATTTTGAGATTCAATACTTTTATTTTCCTCTTATACCCTGCAGTTTCACTGATTCCTAATACTATTTTTTACAATTCGTACACCTCATCGAATGCCGTTTGCTGTTAAAAAAAAAATAATAATAATAAAGTAGGTACTTGCCTTTTTTTTAAAAACATCATGATGTGATAAACTCGTAAGACTCATATTAGTACTTACTTCTACAATATAATTCAATTTTATACTATGTAAATAAAATAAAATATTGATACTAACAAGCAATGATAACTTATAGTAGCCATGCAACTACAAAGTGAACATTCTATTTAATTAAATTAGTCAAAATATTATTGAGTCATGATAATAATTAAGAAACCGAAAACGTTGCTCTGCTGTATAGCGTATACACAGATAGGGTTATTTATATTATTTTATTATCACCAATTAAAACGTTATTAACTGTCTTTAAAGTCTTAAGTAATTATGTAATCTATATACCTTAATCATATGTAGAAATGTAAAACAATTCAATTTACAAATATTTAACACAATATTAAATGATAATATATTACAAAATCATTTTTTTTAATTTCTGCATAACAAAATAATTTGCTTGTGCAAGTGCAGCAATGGCAAACCTGTAAATCTGTTTTGAACTATTTCCGATCTTAATCAGATTCACAATCTATAAATAATGCTACATTTTGCATTACAAATAGTATTTGTGCAACAAGAAAATTATACCTTAGTCCACCATGCACAATAGTCATATTTATATAGTTCGTACAGTGTTTTATTTTCTATTTTATTTTAAACCATGGAGAACCCGAGTGCAAATTTATTCAATTACACTTATTATATCGATTAATAACCGATATTGTTAATACAACGATGGCACAGCCGCGTCACCATGTTTGGTACATACAGTAATAAACATAAAGGTATAACTATATATAAAATAATTGCTATTGGTAGTTAGTACTAACCATGGTATCGCTTAGCAATTAATTACACATTTAGACTATTATATGAGTAGTTACTAACCACTGACTGCAATTTTAAAATTGATTTATGAATAATTTCTAACAAAAATACGATTGATGAGCCCTCTTCTTGGACATCAAAAATCTTTTTGCTCTCATTGTCGTATGAGCAACATAAAATATATTTCGTGTATATTAAATATATTAATTTTATACATGATATTTACACGAGTCATCATTTTATAAGTCCATCCAATATTGCAATAATTGATTGTTTTCATGTAGGTAATCATTTAACTGTAATTTATTTCTTTCTTTATACAATTTCAATATTTATGTCACTAGAAAACATATATAATTGTAAAATTTCAACACATTCATTAACATGTTCAAAATCTAAAAGAATTCACCAGTTAACCTTCAAAAGTATAAAACCAGCACAACTACAGTATAATACAAATCGATATAAGCAACCTCGTTAATATAGTATATTATTTATAATACCGTAAGACTTCCATATTATATAAATACAAAAAAGAACCTATTTAAAATGATAAATCGCTTTAAATGTCAGCTTTAACAACTCGTCCATTAAACATAAGTGAAAAAACCGCGTGGTCAGGTCTATCGAATACCACGAATGCGACGAAACATAGGTAAGTATTTTTAAACTTAGCGTCAACTCACAACTGAGCTACGAAATACTACTAGTCAAGTGATACTAAACGGTTTGACTTGGAAAGCTTAAATATATACAAAGAGATTTTAATATTGATCTGGTTAATATCAAAAGTAGGTAATTGATGAAATGGCAAAAACTTCAAAACGAAGAATTCATATTTTAGCCTTTAGGTGGTTGTACTGTTTTTTTTTTGTTTTTTATAATATGACATTTATTTATTTTTATTTTTTACTGTCATGGCTTATAGTTATTAAAAATAGGAATTATTGATTTCTTGCTACTCATTTTATTACTTATGTGATTGAAAACAAATATCAAGGGAGTAAGTTTAATGTGGTCGATGGTTGTGTTTTTGATTCGCATTATTTGAAATAAAATTTTTTCTGTGCATTAGTTGTAACCTGTAACGAGATAACTGTCTACTCGCACAGATGTATTATAATATTTTATTTATTTAAACGAGCAAGGCAATTTGTAAAGAGATTCAAAAGTACAAACAAGTCAAAAATAGATATCTATAACCAATAAAATATTCGGCATGTTTTTATATATTCAAATTTAAAACTATATTAAACGTATTTTTTTTCCATTTCAGTTCTAAATGAACATTTTAGTAAATATTATAGTAATAAACAATTGTATATTAATTAGACTAGAGATTTTCCCCGTGGACCTCGGTGCACTAAATTCAGAATATACGCCTTGGCGCCATTGAAAGATAATCTCTTATAATAAAATAGTGTGATACGAATTATTATTATACGATGTTAAAAAATTAATTATATAATATGAGTAGGTACTTGTAGACTATAACAAATACTATGAAATACAACCGGTGAAGACGCTTTGCTGTATAGTACTATAGTCAGCTCCATTGTTGGGTTTTGCGAAGCAATAACAAAACAGACCATGGACACATTTAACTAAGATTTATCTTTATAAATTCAAATTGATTTTTTTTTTTTTGACAATTAGTACTTACATATATATTACATAGATGTTTAACAATTATATTTTCTGAAAATCATTAAATATTCTTAACTTGGACACTTCGCTCCATGTATGCTTAAGAGTTGTAGTGCTAGATTAAAATCAGATTCTTGATATCCCTTAACCATTGTTAAACTCAGTAATGAAAATAATGGATGCTGTTCAAAAACGATAACCTCTAAGGCTATATCTGATCTTTGATAGATTAATCTAAATAGGTAAGAAAATGTTTCAGACCTGATTTCAGGTCAGTCCGGCTCCAATGTCCAGTCGGGCTCTCCGGTCATTTCAGCTCTCATGTTTCACTAGGACTCTCAGGTCAGTAAATCTCTCATGTTTCAGTCCGAATCTCAGGTCACTTCAGCTCTCATGTTTCACTAGGACTCTCAGGTCAGTAAAGCTCTCATATTTCAGTCCGATCCTCAGGTCAGTAAAGCTCTGATTTTTCAGCCCTGCTTTCAGATCAGTTCTGTTCTCAGGTCAGTCCGGCTCTCAAGTTTCAGTCTTGCTTAGAGGTCAGTCCTGCCTCAGGTCAGTCGGGCTTCAATGTCCGGTCTGGCTCCCAAGTCAGTTCAGCTCTTATGTTTCAGTCCGACTCTCAGGTCAGTTAAGCTATCGTATTTCAGTCCTGCTTTCAGATCAGTCCAGCCCCAGGTTAGTCCAGCTCCAATGTCCAATCTGGATCTCAGGTCAGATCTCTTATGTTTAAGTCCAGCTCTCAGGTCAGTAATCGCCAATGTCCAGTCTGACACTCGGGTTAGTACGGCTCACATGTTTCAGTCCAGCTCAAAGGTCAGTCCAGCTCTCATGTTTCAGTTCTACTTTCAGGTCAGTTCGGCTCTCATGTTTCAGTCCCGCTTTCAGGTCAGTCCTGCCTCAGGTCAGTACATCTCTCGTGTTTCAGTCCTACTTTCAGTTCAGTCCGGCTCTCATGTGCCAGTCCCGCTTTCAGGTCAGTCCAGCCCCAGGTTAGTCCAGCTCAAATGTTCAGTCTGGCTCAGCTCAGTTCAGCTCTCAGGTCAGTCCGGCTCCAATGTCCACTCTGGATCTCAGGTCAGATCTCTCATGTTTAAGTCCAGCTCTCAGGTCAGTAAAGCTCCAATGTCCAGTCTGACACTCTGGTCAGTACGGCTCACATGTTTCAGTCCAGCTCAAAGGTCAGTCCAGCTCTCATGTTTCAGTCCTACTTTCAGGTCAGTTCGGCTCTCATATTTCAGTTCCGCTTTCAGGTCAGGTCCGTTCTCAGGTCGGTTCAGCTCTCATGTTTCAATCTTACTTTTAGGTCAGTCCGGCTCTCGTGTGCCAGTCCCGTCTTCAGGTCAGTCAATTTTTATTTTTCAGTCCTGCTTTCAGGTCAGTCCACCTCCAATGTTCAGTCTGGTTCTCAGGACAGTCCGACTCTCATGTTTCGATCCAGCTCAAAGGTCAGTCCGACTCTCATGTTGCAGTCCACCATTCAGTTCAATCCAGCTCTTATGTTTCAGTCCTGCTTTCAGGTCAGTCCTACCTCAGGTCAGTTCGGCTCCAATGTCCAGTCTGGCTCTCGGGTCGGCCCGGCTTTCATGTTTCAATCCAACTCTCAATATGCTTTTTATACTTGGAGACAATATTATAAACTATAGTGCACTTGCATTGACCAAGACATTTTTTTATAAAACTATAAATTATACAGATTGTTATGCATAAAGAATTTTAATTATAAAAATAATAACATGATAATTAGTCCCTTCATCAAGCCCCTTGATGTACAATATGACATTCAGTGTTGAGACTTATCTAAATACATTTATCTTGATAAACTCGTCTCTATACAAAAAAATGAAGTACCGATTTTTATTGTCAAATTATTTTTTTGATAATTAACATTTTAAATTTCAACTGACAAGTGATCTCTGTAAAAAAATTGACTGTTCATAATAATATTATTTATTAGGTATTATTTATTATTGATATTATGGTGCTCAAATATGCCTACATTTCATTGTTATGTTTTTTTGTTGACTCGTTAACAGTAAATTAGGTAATGGAAAAATGATTATAAGTTACTGCGTATTTTTAGGAAGGGTAAGCTACTTATTCAGAGCTGTATACCGCCTATTTAAATGTGGTTTCTTAGTTCCGACGCGTATTGAACCAATGTAAATGCACTGATATAAATAATTCATATCACCTGTGTATAAATTATATTATCATTATGACATGATCATAATTCATAACATAGAATGAAATGTTTTTTTATTTATTTAATAATAATTATTAAATAAATAAAAAAACATTGTTATTCTAATAAATTGTGTTATATAATATTTCCTCATGTAATGTACATAATATAAATTATATTAAATGTATTTTACCTAATAACAATAAAAAAATGTTGAAGGAACGATGTGATTCACTGAAGACGGTTTTTTGAATTTTTCACCTTCAGTATACAGTAGTGATTCCACATATTTCACATTATTTTAAACCACATCATTTTAAATTTAATATTAGAAAGCACTCAATCAATTAAAGATACATTGTTAACTAACTTTCATTACAATATCACAGTGTAGTCTTATACTTTTATCTCAATTATTCTTACTGTAGACTGTACCATTCTAGATTTCCACATAACATTTTTTTTTTCTATTTTGATTATATTTTATTTTTTTCATTTTTACCAGAGACCTATTTTTGCATCGGAAAAACTAGTAGTGTGCTAATTGGGACCTGAACCGTTGGATCGACACAATATTATATTATGATAAAATAACATAGACCTATAGGCTATAACAACTTTGAAAAACTTTCTTCCGTGACGAATAGAAATATTTTGGACGATTGTGAATATTTTATTGTGTAACTACGTCTTACAATCGATTTTCTGCTGTTTGTTAACAACAACGCCATCTATATGATCCGATAATGAAGAATGCTGAAGGGTGGATAAAAGAGGTACAAATCACGACTTTTTGTTGTAATATTAGTTTTACGGAAAGATGTCGTTGTTAGTATTAAAATATAATGACAAAATAATATTAATTATAGAAAATTAATGAAAGATATTAAGGTACATATCATATGAATAAATAAGTAGGTTTAACAATCTAAGTGTAATTTTCATAAAACCTTGAATTCCCCTCGTACACTCATCATTTCAAAAGTATTTATACACTATGCTGAATACGTCTGAAAAACAATTGATACACTCACCTAAACCACTTTTTTCTTATCAACAATGACTCTCATCTAAAAACCTGCTTGAACATATTACAATCAAACTTCAGAGTTTTGAAGAATGATCAAGGTATGAATCGAATCGTAGAACTCTAGACATTCCGAAAACCGTTAAAACTTAAATAAATGCCTTCGATGAAGATCACATTTTTAAAATAATTTATTTCAATATCTATATCCAAATGAAACTCACTAAATAAACTTTAAAGTTGTAAACAATAATTATAGTCACTGCCACTCTTAAATTGTGAATAATCAATATTTATTTATTTATTTTCCTAATATTAGTATTTACCTACTCATGAATCACGTTGATTAAATTGTATACATTAAACACTGTATGTTAATATTCTTATCAGTTAAAGCCTTAAAACTTAAAAATAGAAAAATATTTTTAAAAAATTGACACCGTCGACCGGCTTTGTACATGTAGGTCAAGTGTAAGTCCAACAGTCAAAAATATTTTAACATGCACTTGAATTATGAAAAAAGTGCGTGTTGCGATTGAGTTTGGATAAAGTGAAACTTCTTTACAGAGGGTACGAAAAAAATCCATCATCGACGACCAACACAATACACACGTTCCTGTGGGTTGTTGTATGTAGAAAAAAAATGTTTAATTAATATTTTTTTAAAAAATGCAAAAAATATCAATTGACTTCTTTTGATTCTAGTCATGACAAATTTAAGTCTAATGTCATTCTGATATTAAGATGTGTTATTGATGTTTAGAATATTTAAATTATTATTCTTGATTTAAATTGTTTTTTATTATTCTGTTAAACTTAATTATATACTTACATATTAAATAATACTTGTATAAAGTTAATTTTTATTGTGTCGTCAAATTATTGAAGTCATGTTTATCCGTTCTTGTATTCATTTTCAATTGTGTGTCATATAATATCTAAAGGGCTCTTGCCCGTTAAAATTTCCATTACAATTATGTCTATAATATTACTTTACCATCGTAGCAACCTCATTGATACATTTTCTTTAATCATAATTTATTTCAAAAGCATAATCTATGGACTATGATTCAATGTTTTTCAGTGTAACTGGAAAATATCAGACAGGGCTACGTATTTTTTTATAACTTGAATTTAGCTTTGAAATATCTGTAACCCAAAAGCTATGTAAAATAAAAAGTCAGTACAGTTACAATATTAATATTATATTAACAAGAACTCTGCGATAGGTACAAAGTACCTATACCTATTACCTACCTAATATTTTTTTATGATTAGCCAAGTACTTTCTTTAACGAGTGGCTCGGATAAATTAACCTATAGTAACAGATATAAAAGTGTCAAACATTTAACGCCAGTCGTAAAACAATTAAAGAATTCATCGTACACACAAATAAAATTTATAATTACAATTTGAATGCCATATATAAATTTGAAAAAAAAAAAAACATTAAAAGTAATTTTATAATTATTATGACTTATATGACCTTTAATAATAAATATATTCTTCAAGGTTTCATACTTAAATCAAACAAGATTACATTTTAAAAAATATTTTCAGAAATACCGTTTCTATATATCATATATTCATGTGTTTAATGTCAATTAAATATATTATTGTTTGTTGGACTATTTATTTATAACTTCCAGTTCTTAACTTGAGACTTGATTTTGTTTAACACAAACTCAAGTGACTGTTGTTCCAAAAAATATATATACCTGTAGGAATCATAATCATCATAATATATTATAGGTAGGTGTAAAAAATGAAAGTAACCCTATAAGTAAAGGAAAACGTTTTTTATTTCGTTATTTCAATAATACGATATTATAATAAATATTGTTAAACACAAAATAATACTAATGGGAACTATACAGAGCAAATACCTACTCTACAGTTATTATGAAACCATATAATAATTTATATTATTGAATTTTGAACGTCTTCAAAACTCAAAATGACAAAAAATAAAAATAAACGACTATAGTAAATTATTCAAATGCAAACACTAAAATGAACTAATAAATATTTATTGTGATACGTTGTCGTCGAAAATGGGCATTCACGAATACAACACTGTCATCATTTATATTATTACATAATATGTAGTGGGCGATACGAAGCAAATAAAAAAAATAAAATGTTTTATTGACAATAATAAAGTTCAAATGCCTTAGTTAAGTATATTAAAAAAATAAACGTCAAACAAATCGTTTCATAATATTTTTCAGTGATATTCGCCTATCGTATAAATGACTACAATCTTCAATATCTGGCAATTTTTCCGAAATTAGGGGTAAATGTTTCTATACAAGATAAAATCCACATGGTTTTAATTTTATATATATTTACACATTAATAAATATTTGTGCAATTTTTTTTTTGGGGGAGGGGGGATGGGTTAGTCAATCCCAATCACTCTCCTCCATACGCATCTATGAGCACGACGTATTATTGAATTATAATAATTGTTTTAATGACAAATACATCCAATAAAGACGTATTGTTTTGTTCGTGCATCATTGAGTCTTATATACAGACAGACATCGTTTCTGCCAGTAAAAAAAGCCATTATTTTCCTCCGCCCATCGTTTAGCCAAAACGTTCGATTTTCGTTTCCACCCAAAATCAATATACTTAATATTGTTTTTAGAACTTTGTAGAATATAATGATATAATGTATTTAAAATTATTCGACTCGAGAATAATCTCATTCTGTACCTACGTCATATGTATTTAGGATTTATGGGATTTGGATAATGTTACCATTATATTGTGAGTAATGATAATATTTTGAGTTCCTGTATATAGATGTATCATTATTATAATTTTTTTTTAAAACTCATTTGTACTTTTTTGTGTCGGTCTCGCTCAAATCTAAAGTGAAAACCAACGTATTGTATATTATTGTGGTTTACGTATACTAAATTATACCTAATATTATATAAGTTGTGATTTAAAAAAAAAACAGAAATCGGATGTACCATGTACGACATTCCCCTCGCAACCGTTCTTGTCTCTCGTTCAATAGTCATTGCCGGTACGTATATTATAATACTCAATCGACTGCGCAGTCATATCGAATTCAAAGTAATTGTGACTGGACTACTTGGATTTTTCGGGAATTTGGTGAGATTCAGTTTAACGTCTGCAATATTCTCGAATTTTGGTCGCTTTGAATTTAACGACGATAAAAATCGAGTACCGAAATGAACGTCACGAAATCACCAGTGTTATACAAGGGACGGAATACAAACATGACTTGCGAAATATGCAGAAAACATGTTCGTAACAAAACTTAATTAAATTCGAAAAACCACACGATGCGCGGTGATGAGTCGACGGTAATGATGTTCGTAAGTTGTTATATTATTGTATTAATGATATAATATTATGGCGGACCCGTACATAATTGTGTTAGTAACGCGTTAAACGGCGATATGGCATTGTTATTAACGACCGCGGTGATGGTTTCAGTGGATTGCAATATATTTTATGGTATAAGTACACGTTCTACTGGCATAGACACATATATTTATATAATACATATACATATATATATATATGGTGACACGAAAACATTGGAAGGTATACCGAAACCGTGTGTGTCGCCGATCGGTCTACAACCAAATACCCGTCAGCGGTTGTCTACTAGAGTTACACCTTACCCACACGCCTTGTCAACACACCTGTTGCAGTGTCGCGCGTCGATGACAACGGCGTCGTAAGCGGACGACCATCGTTTATATAATATAAACACAACATTAATATCGTATCTCCGTTCATTATATTTCGTATCTAAATCTCGCGATAAAAACATCACGAAATGCAACAAGACGACGGTAAGAACTATAATGCCACGGCCACTGACGATCTTCAGACGACCGGTCAAGATCACAAACTGCAACCGTACGACGAAGAGGTGGACAAACTGATCGAGTGGTTGAGGGACATGCCTCATTTGCCAAACATTACCGGTGAGCACGACGACCATGAGCGAAAATTTTGTGAAATCTCTGAAGGGGAGACTTATAATTACGCAAAACTCATTACACCTGAGAGTGTACCACTATAGCTTACCTCGCAATTATTGATTCCAACAAGACAACTTACTAACTGAACCAGTGGTTCTCAAACATTTTTCTTTACGTATCCCTATGTATATTATTAATCTATCGGTACCACTTATGTCTGTTTCAATGTGTTCAAACACAAATATATTTAATATTCATTTATTTACTATCCTTTCTATCACTTGGTGGCATTTTGAGTACCATCATTTACGTACCGCTAGTGGTAGGCGTACCAAAGTATGATAAACACTGAACTGAACAATTTAACCGTAGTAAAAAAACCATATTATTACTTATTAGGTACCTAATGGCTAATTTTAAACACTTTTAAAGTATTTTAAACAGAAATATTATTGAGTCGTTAATTTATTAATTTAATCAGAAGAACTAATTACTATAGTGTACTACTTAGTCTTCGCTCCCCTAATCATCACTGATTTCTGCCTATGAGTCGACGCTGAATAGTCGAATCCGATATAAATGGTTTTTGTTCGATTACACTTATGACACTATTATGCATTTTACACTTAACATTTAACTTGACCCAATCGGTCAACTGAATTTTAAAGAAAAAGTTTGGCCTTCTGTATGTCATAAGTTGCACATTCATATTCGTAGATAATCAATAATATGGTTGAGTGCCTAGTTGTTTAAGACCTAAAACTTTCTAAAAAGTGCAAAGTATGTGTCCGTACAAAAATCAAGTATAACATTCCAAATTTGTTAAAAAAAAAATAATTATTCATGATATCTATACAAAATATACTTTTTAATCAGTCATTAATATAAACATCAATTTTCATTTCACGTGTTCTAGTGAGTTTGACTTGTGACACAAACAATATTTACTTACCTATAGGTATAGCCTACTGTCATTTGTGAATCAAATATAAAAATAAATATATTTTTAAAAATGTTCTTTGATGTCTGAAATTTAAGAAAAATTACTATATATGTATAATGTAAGAACTAAAAAGGGTAGTTAAAAAAATATAAAAATAGTATAAATAGACATTTGGCCAAAATCGCCAAATGCAAGCTACCGACAATAAAATAGCTGAAAGTTTTTTTAGCTGACACGGTAAAATACCAATGACATGACCTAAGGTCAAAAATAAATATATCCCCAATATTACACTGCAATTAAACCTGTTAATAAAATATCATTATAGTTACCTTAATTTCGTTTCATTAACCGGTGTTAATGTACAATTTTAGACGACCGACTGTAAATGCATTTGTTGAGTCGATGTAGCAAAACAGGGCTTATAACATCGAGTGTTGTTAAAAATTACAAATATCGAATCAAACAATATATTTTTATTATTAAATACAATCTGAAAATTATGAAGTGTGTTTGAAACTTTTTGTGATCTCGTAAAATTACTTGAATACATTTTGCAAGTTGTAGCAAACTGAATTTTTGTCTCACCATGAATCATTGCAATGCCATTATTTAACAAACGTTCATAAGTCACACTTTTATAAAGTGTCACTTAAAAATGCATTTGGCAAAATGTGTCTCAGTTTAATACACTATTTTCATTTTTATAAATATATTATAAAACATGTTCTATTCATTTCTTGCGATTTAAAAAAATACATTATGTAAGATTTAGACACCTATACTTATCTCAATATAAAATCAATTTTTTTACGTCTGTCAATGTTGTTTTTCATCCTTTTAGTTTGTCAGCTATTTGACCTATTTATTTAAGTACTGGACATTAGTACCACACCCGCTAAAAATGTTAAAGTCATAAACATAGTAACTCTATTAATCAATATAGGCAGTGTTTAATTTCTGGTGCCCACAAGTATTATTTTATTGAATGCGTTTTATATGCATTTTATTGTAATAAGGTAAAGGATTAAGAAGATATGACTTTTTTATTCTTGGTTGGTAGAAATACTTAAAAGATACATCACCGATCTTCTACCAAAATAATTTAAAAAATACATCATAGATTTATTGTAGAAATAATATTATGTAACCTTATTTTGTCTAATTATATAATTGTATTAAGTATATAAGTAATAAGTATGTATAGAAATTATTGACGGTGACAATTAGTATAACTTAATATTATTTACAATAAATATGTAGTCATTAATATAATTATATTTCTATTATTGTCAAATCAACATACATACTGACAATGTAGATAATATTACCTACATCGTGTACATACTATAAAAACGTTTCTAATATTTTCAATGAATATTGTAATATTATCCTATAGGTACTCCATAAATAATAACTCATAACAAATAAATATTTCATGACATTGTATTTATTATTTTTGAAATTGCATTAAAAATAACCATAATATTTGGTATCGATAAACGAGAAAAGGACCACAGTTGATGGTGTATCTATATTATCTATCCAGAGCGCCGTGTTATCCTTATGTTTTGTTTAAAAATGTTTAAATATTAATATCATGGAGATAAGCACGTCGAAACACTGAATTATATTGTTGTTCCATAATCAAACCAAAAATATGAGGAAACCTAACACAAAACAAAAATACTACAACAAAAAATGGTAACAAATTTGATTATCACACTTCTTATACTCAAATTGGATTATAATTTATAATTTATTATATTAAAAAAATTACCTTTTCAACAAACACACATACAAGCATTTTCGAGAAAACGTACAGAATATAGGTTATCACTGATCAATTATAACTGTAGTATAGTGTACATACAATGTGAATTGTGATATCTTTTAAAGTTCAACAGGAAACATTCATTTTATTAAAAAGTGTCATATTATTATCCGACATTTTTGGAAATATTTTGTTTTACACAGTTTAAAGTAATTGCAAAATAGCATTATGGGAACAAAACAAATTTTCACAAACTAATTATTCGTTCTAATTTTAAGTAATGACTTTTTCAGAAAAAATATTGTGTTTTAGAAAAAGAAATTAAACATAATAATGTTTACTGTCATTCAAAAAAGTGAAAACTTTTTTTTAATAACGAAACAAAATTAAAAAAAGGTTTTGTCATGACAAATTATTTATTGAAAGTATCACTTGATTACTTTTCGATACGATGTGAATTAACTTTTAAAATAAATATGCATACGAACAGTTTTGATTTTTTTATAATAGTATTAACCTCTTAAAACATTATCCATGTATTATCATTGCATTTGTAACTAAAAATGTACTCTCTGCTCCTTAGGCGACGGAAATAAAATAAAATATTTAATTCGTTCATTAAAAGAAACACCTGACTGTAAATATATAAATAGGTTCCTAAAACTTCAAAATATCATTTATTGATATTGTACTTTTCTAAGAGAGATTCAATTGAAATGTGTACAACTAAACAATCTTGAAAATGAGAATATTTTTGAACCTTTGAAATACAAAGTACCGATCAACTAAACAAAATAATATGACCTTCACAACCACTAATATAATGTTGACCTAAATATAACGATACAAATATAACATTGTTTGTAGACATTTCGTTATGGCTGTACAAAATAAATACTTCTAAAATAAGAGACACGTATTTCAACGGATCATTATTTTCTGAGAGTTCCGAGTAGTGATCTAAATAATTTCCATTGTATCATTTACACGACCCACCAGTTTAACCATTAAAAGAAAAGTGTAAATAATATAATATAAAATGTAAGGACATATTTAAGGAATCATTTAAGTGGTAAGTAACTCTCATTATTTATAGTGATTTATTTATCTAGTTAATAATATTTGGAATATAACAATGTAATATCGACTGCATTTTCGATTTATAATTTAAAAAAAACCGTTGTATAATTATCACACAGATAGAGCTTGGTTGAGGAATTGTTTTATCGGACGAAAACTCCGGATAGAGAGGACAAAAGAATCTTTGGACGGATATTTTTGCTGCCGGGCACTGATCGACGAATTTTTCGGCGTCCGCGATCCGCTCGGAGATGACGTCCAGACGGCAATGCGAAAAACGTTAGTATAATATACACTATAGAATATTATTTTTTGACATCGTAAACAATAATTAATGATCTATTCTCAAATATATTATGATAACTCAGGGGAGAGTTTTATTTTCTTCTAAGAAAGAGGGGAGGGGGGGGCAATGGGATGTTTGAAAAAAACTTACGAATCGTTTGTCATCGATCTTAATAATATGGTTATTTCGTGTCATGCGTGCGTACCGCAATATAGATGGTTCGGGTTTTCGAGCAATTTGACGAACGAGGGTTACCGGGTCATAGTGACGAAAAACCTCACCGATGAAGACGTTCCTGGCAGGTATTTGGATCAGTGGACGAAATACTTTTACATGTGCATTGACTGGAATTTGAAGCGGGAGTCGGTAAATGGCGTGATCATCATTTACGACATGGCCACGACGAACAAAAACGAAGTACTCACTCAAGTGACTCCGAATTTTCTCAGGAAATCTTTACAGTGTTCGGTAAGAATCGTTTAAAGAATTTAAATAGTATTTAAGTACAGGTATCACTGTATCAGGTATGGCCGATGCGAGGATATCCTAGTTTATATTTCCATGGCTCGTTAAAAATAACGTAGAAGTTTGCAAATCATTATGCAAACAATTCAACAAATTTTAATTTCGTATTCTTTAAAAACACAACTATAATAAACTTCAAAATACCTGTTCAATAAATATCACAATATATTTCGATTGTTCTATGACAGCCGATGAAGAGTGAAATAAAATGTATATAGATAATCAAAATTTATCACCAACGTTGTGAATGAACGAAAGTATCGGAATTCGGCCACCCTTGGTTTATTCTTCGATAGTCGATACTACATATTATACTCATTGACTGCGTACAATTAACTGTATTACCATACAAGTTATTAATGCGCGTACCTTTGCAGGTACAATACAGCGGAGCCTCTATATAACGCACTTGACGGACCCAGAATTCGTTTTTATTGTATGACATTTTTGTAAATAATAATAATAAATAGATAGATATGTTTATTATTAGTATTATGATAACAGTCTACAAATGAAAATTGATGGTTCCCTAAAAAAAATGTAGAGTTTATCGTTGGATAGAAGTGATATCATGAAATAGAGGTTCCGCTGTAAACGCTAATAAGTGCGGTAAATTGTTGCAATATTCGTCAGTCGTATTGTTTCTATAATTATTAATTACACAGACACGTATCGTTAACGAATTATATTTTCTTTTCAGACGTTTTTCCCGTACAAACTGATACAGGTACACTTCATAAACGTACCATCGTATGCAGCCGTAGTGTTCAATATTTTAAAATCTCTGGTTCCCAAAAAAATTCAATCTCGTGTAAGTATTTTCAGTGAATTATTTCAGCTATTTGTGTCAACTTTATTGCCACAGTAAAACAGTATACTTATATAATGTAAAAACGCATAAATATTTACTTTGAAATTCTGTAGGTACTCCAGGTTAGATATTATAAGTACCTACCTACATTTCAAATGAATAATGGTCTTAAACTTTCTAGAACTCGGCAGCGTGTTTGTTTTCAATGTTTTTATGTACATTATGCCGTTAAGTGACAATAATATTATAACTCAAAGTTATTCATATGTAATATAATAAATTGTAACTACCTCTCCAGTAAGCGTTTAACGGTAGTCGGAGCGACAGAGCCCGAATGACGATGATGAAGAGTTAAGTAAAGTTGAGAAATTTTAGAAGAAATGTTCAAAATCTCACAATTTAATAACAATTTTGAAAGAAAAGTAACTCCTCTAATATTAATTATTTTATACAATATATTAATATGACTTATACAGTTATACCTATGAGTTAAGATTGCGTATACTTAAGTGATCATTAATAATTTGAATAGTTAAATAAATCATATAGTTTCATTTTTCCCATGGACAGTAGAATATTAAGTTTTAATATGATTGGAACCTACCACGCGAATGTTATTGTTCGTGTTAAACACAATTATGTGGTCTGAAATTTCTACAAAAAAGTAATCATTTATGCGATTTGAAATTCATTTACGATAATAATATATTATATTGTTACATCCAAAGACGATTCATGTTTGATTTTAGCTATTTATGCACAATAACCCATCGGACGTACTGCAACATATCCAAAAAGAATGCGTTCCGTCAGATATAGGTGGTAGCGATAAAACTATCAGAGAACTGGGTGGTGAGTACATTATATTTAATTTTTATAATGCAATTTAATATTATAAAATATTATTGGTAACGGTGTAGTGAAAACCACCTTAAGTTCACTGGTGCTGAAAGCGATCTACCTGTTTTTTTAACAATTATTTTGTGGATTACAAAAAACAACAAATATTTTATAAAATTGTATTAACTAAATTAACACTATTGAATATCAATTTATCAAAAACAGTTGTTACATTAAAAAGACTTTTAAGGAAAAAATGTTCCAACAAAAAAATAATAACAACACAGAACTTATAAAAGGTTACTTTGACGTCCGAAAATCTTCGAATATGGAGTAAAATTGTATGGATGCATATCCACCATTTTGTATGAAACTGCCTGTCAAGCAAAGTGGAAACGCTATTGAATCATATATCACATTTTTATTTTAAAATACACTATTAACACTCAAAGTCTTGAATGAGCTCCGGTTTGTGGGTCAGTAAAGTGTTCACTGTAATTAACAGTTTTATAGGTAAATCAAAGTTACTTAAAGATGTGAGTAGGTAAACTTTCCAATCATCATTACTGTGGGCGGCGGTAAATAGATCTCTCATAATCATGGGCAAAATGGTTCACTTTTTTTTGTCAATCTTAAGCACGATAAACTTTAATCGTATGTCCTAATTAGCGCTTGGCAGGATATCGTCAAAAAAAAAGTCGCTGATAACAACAACAGAAATTAGTATGGTAGGTCGCTCTCGACACCGCGGTACTGAATTTTTTACAATTTTTATTGAAACCTAGTCCGACATTAAATATTTTAATCGATATGGTTTGAATGATTTATCCTCAGAATTCTGCAAGGAGAACATCATAGCGGAAAGAGATATGTTCATGAACGGAATACTTTCGTTGAAAGCGGACATGGACAAAAAGCCAAAAGACGCGAACAGCAATGAACAATCGGAGCTCTTCGGGTTCGACGGAAACTTCAAGCAATTGAATATCGATTGAAAAATATATTTTCTCACAGAAATTTTTTTCGATTTATCATAATTATATTATACCGGTGGACACTGATTAAAAAATGCATACAAAATACAATTACAATTCTAAATATTACGATAACAACTATAGTTAGTGTGTTTACCAAATACAATTAATATTGATCACGATTATATTATAATGTACCTAATACATACTTGATATACTTCTATGATAATGTGAGTATTATGTTTCTTTCACAGTCTACATTTAATTTGTGTACTCTTCTTCAGATGTTGTCATGATTATTTTCATTATTATTATTAAAAAAACAAACAAACGTACATTATTGATTTAAATAATATGCACCCAACGCAATTCCTTAACACTACAATTTATGAAGGCGCAAAATAAAATAATTGCATTGTTTCTCATGAACAAATATTTCAAACAATTTACACTTAAGTTAACTATAGGTAGGCTTTTTTGATTACATATTAAAATATTATAATTTTTTTCATCATAAACAAATATTTGTTACAAAAAGAGTATACGTCAATAGTAAAAAAAGATGAAATTGCTATAGCATGAAAAAATATTTCTGATCACATATTATACCTGTGTATATAGTTGCGATGACCGAGATAATTGGATAAGGAAAACTTATTCATGGCAGAATCATTTAACGCAGTGCCCGTTGGCCGTTAGAGTGAAAATAATAATTATTTTATTCAATTTGCACCATGCTTATATATGTCTACCATATTATATTTTTAAAAAAAGGTATTAAAGCGGCAGTTTGTATAAACAAATTATACGCAGAAAACTCATAGATGGATACTTTTGAAAAATTTTAAATTATCATTACCTGATTACATTGTATGATTTAGTAATTTATAAAACTAAAAAATAATAGAAAATTTGATTTATTTTGCTATTCTAAAAACGCTTATCATGATATTTATAAAGTTTTCGTAATTATTTAGCGACAGTTCCTTCGGTAACGTGGTATTCGGAATCGGTTCATAAAAAATGCGGTGATTGACGGGGTAAAAAACAATCTTCTTTATCTTCGATTGTCACGGCAAATTTTGATCATTTTGTCGAGGCAAAAAGTAAATATCAATTAATTTCTCATTAAATCAGTATAAGTACTAAAGCGTTAGACGTGTGCGATGAAGATAAATGTATAAAACAATACTTGAACGAGTGACGAAAAGCACATCCATCCGCCGCGCCCTTCGGCGGTGAGCACTGAGCATGCCAATTTGCCCTTATTGTACTTGTCTTCAGGGTACTACACAATGTCACGAGCGTTCAATTTAAAAAAAAATAAATCTTAATGTAAAAATCGAAAAATATTACTATACATTTATAAGAGGCTGATAAAACGACTTCACAGAATGGAATTTGGTTTGAGATTAAACCGTTTTAGTAGGTAGGTACAGTACAATTTCGGAAATGTTTTAACTTTTGACAGACGATACGTCGTACTAAATGCATGTTGTATTCAGGTATTATAATATATTACGCACATTTAACTACCAAATAAAAACTTAAGTCAGCGGTTTTATACCGTATCATCACCATAATAAAAATAATTATTTTCGACAAAAGTAATAAACATAATAATAAATACGATTATAATAATTTTTATAAGTTATGGTAATTTTAACATTGAGGGCTTTTTTTGAAATTAAATTTTAGGTCTATTAAGATAATATTGGTAAATTAGGTAGTAGGATGATAAAAACAAAGTAATAACTTACTAAATTAATATAAACAATTGTTTCCGTGATATGACGGTGTAAAAAGCAACAACCGAGACAAAAGTTGGAAAAAAAAATTAAAATCCAGAGCCATGTAATATGACATAGGGCTATTTAAATTGATTATAATGTCAAAGACAAGACATTTAAAAGTTAGTTATTACTTAATGTATTAATTTTTGTAAAGGAAGACCACCCAAGAGACAAATTTGCTGGGTAAGTTTATTAATTTCTTTTTTACATATAAGTATAAAAAAAAATTTAACGAGTTCATATAAAGGTAGTTTGAAATAAAGTCATTCACATTTTAAGTATAAGAACTTAAAAGTTTTAGTATTAATTTTCCAAAATCATTATTAAAATATTAATTATAAACATGTTATAGGCGCAGACTAGAAATGTTGAAATACTTTGTATAGTTATTTATGAAATCGATTAAACAACTATAGTTACGGGCCTACATTAATAATTTGTCAAAGTTTGTAGTGATATTGAACAAAAAGAAAAACATTTTTTAACTTGAAGCAATAAAAATAATAAATTAGTATTAATAAAGGATAATTTTATATGATTCAACAATTAATAATATAGAGCTGATCTTAACTCTTAACAATAATTTAGGGTCTTCTAAATAATTCAGTACAATACAAATTATGGGAATTACATTGTTAGTTCTTATAATATGACTTTCACAGTTTTTGTCTCACAAGATTTGGAAGACCATGTATTTTTTATTTTAATTTTCTAAATCAGATAATCAGAAATGACTAATTTTCAAAAATGGCGTTGAACAAAAAATCTCAAGATCAAAAGCTACAGTTAAAAGAACAAACATATAATTTTTTTCAAATGGTGACAGAGAACGTTTTAGAATCCTGACATGTGGGACTTGCAGTGGATGGACATCAATGGTCTCGTGCAGGTATTGTGACGTCAGCAAGGTGAGTATCATAGTTAGTATTTGGCCTCGGAAGTGGTGAATTGGTGATCATTCCGCTGCAGCCTGCAGGTGTGTATCGACAACCTGTTCTATGTTTTAAGTTGTTGTGCAAAAGATTTGATGAGGAAGCGGTTGGGTTTTTGTCTCTGCTTAATTATAACTTTTGGGTACAATATCAAATGTACACAATATATACCTATCATCTTATATTGTCACCATTGTCTAAAAACACGTTTCCAAACGTTTTTTTTTTCAATTCATGTATACCTGTAAAATAAAATAAATCGAAAATGAAATGGTTTGAAAAAAACACTTCAATTGAATATAGGATTAATATGTTACATTATCATCGGAACCATACATAATTTATACATAATTTAACTCCAAATGCCAGCATATGTTAGGATATATATGTATTATCTATTTATTATTTGTTAGTTTTTTGACGATATCAGATCGATAGATTTGCAATTGCTTTTTAATTTGGTGTAGTAAAAATATTCGTAAACAGTAAATTTTTCACACACATAATCAGGATGATAACTAGGTAATAAAATTAAATGAGAAACCATTAACTCAAAAATAAATATACCATTTTGTTTATAGATTGGAAGGTATTATCAAATAATAGAGTACACAATTAAAAACGTATTTAAAAATAAGATTATGAAAAAGAAGCTGTATAAAAAAAATTGTTTGAAAAAATGTATGTAAAACATACATTTTATATTTATATTTTATATTTTATATATTGGTACTTTAAATCCATAATTTTTCCCGCATATACAATAAAAACATTAGAAAAAACAATAGTTATAAATACGACATAATATATGCATTCATGTGCATTAACGTCTGTGCAATGTAAAATTTTGAATTAAAAATGGTAATGTCTTGAATTAAAATTGTATTTCACAGAATATATTGAATTTAGATTGATATGCGTAATATTTAATGTGTGTGTGTGTGTGTGTGTGTGAGCGTCAGAAGACGATATCCTGCACTGCCAATAGGGACATCGGATTTTTGGACATCTAGTTATATTATTATGTCAGTTATCCGGATTATCCGAATCATCCAGTTTAGAGTTTATTCGATACGATATAATTTACAACGGTCTGCAGACTCTCTTGACTCTAGAGTAAGTCCCAAAAGGAAAAGGTGCTGTAAATTATTGCAGAGAAATTGCACAGATGAAAGTGTTTCTCCTGATGATTGACTTCTTTGTCTAGACTATATATTACATGTGTAAATTAACAAGAACTAAAATATTATGTTTATGGTACAACAAAATTTACTAATGTAATTAAATATTAAAATTTGAAAGAAAAAAAGAAAATATACTCATATTTCCATAATAATACATAATCGTACCTTTTATACTACATTTTTTTTTAATTTAAAACCACCGATTTTATCGGATCACTAAATTACCTAGTTAAATGAAATATTACGATAATTCTGAACTGAGTACGATTTCCCTGTACTGATCAAAATATTTAACACTATAATATGTAACCTTAATAATATTACGTTGCTCAGAGTCATTGCAAAGTTGAAAACGGTAATGGAAAAAGCCAGGTGACCTATAATTTAATAAAGGGTAGAATTTCGCGAGCTGCAATCTCTTATACTAATAACAATATCGAAACCTTACCTCAAGTCGAGATGGAGTTAATGTTATTACATTTGATTTTACATTTTATTCTCAAGTTATTTAGCTTTCCAAACCTATATATTCTATAGAAAGGTCCACCTTATAGTATGTCTGCGTGTCTAAAATACAAAATAATAAAATAATTTACTCCGCAAAGTGTGTGGTATTTTAAGGTTTCTATACTATATATATATATATATATATATATATATATGAGACCAATAATAATTAATAAGTATCGCTACTCTAAAATTACTGTCGTTTGATTTTGCCTCATATATAGTAGTTCCAAAAAGGCGAGACAAGTTTATAACAATGTCGAGCTAGTATTATTTTAGCCGTTCAATTATCGTAGGCAAATTAAATTAAATCTCATCTTACGTAATCATACACCTAATGGCTATAATTACTTTCGGCTCAGTAAATTCGAATACCATATTATAATATACGACTTCAAGACACCACCCTATTTTTACACCCTGTACAATCATACATACACACACTTGCACACACGTCATAATAATGTATGCGCAGTGTGTGCCTCTACTTATATTATATATATGTACACGTCGATGTGGTTTAAACGTTCAATACCTCATCGAACCCATTACACTCATCTGGATTCTGCTGTTTGGCGTGCGCGATAGGGACGACACTCGAATATATACATAATACTACCTTTATTATATTGTCAGGTAATTTATACGGTTTTAGAATTCCAATTTTCTTATGGCGCGTGCGCAGTACGGTCTTTTGTTTTTTTTCGTCGTCGCCGGTGAGCAAGTTTCACGAGTGCGTATCGGAGAAATAAATTTGAGGAAAATAACGATCAGGATTCTGTAACGAAAAAGGCGTTAGAAAATACCTACCTTAAAAACTACTCCACAATAATAGGCATTTAAAAGTAAATAACACGACAAACCACGCATGTCACATACTTTCATGTACGGATTTAGAGCCCGAGGAGATATTATTATACATACTGCAGCTATATTATCGATTGTTTCCTGTTTAGGTACGTCTCACGGTACAGGAATTGGACTGGAAACACTACGGGTTTATTATATTTCCGCATCGAATGCCAGCTGCATTTTCCTTACAAAAGTCATCACTTCAAACCGGCGACGACGGCCGTATGATGCGAACGACTTATGACATCAATAAAATATTATAATAATAATAATAATATGATATGACGTGTCGACACCCCAACACGTTTGTAATATATAGGTGCACGCGATACCATAGAGAATATTACTGAACGACTTACGAATATAACGACAACACGTGAAATATTTTGCATTATTTTTGGTTGCGAATATAATAAATTGGAACCCTTTTTTCCGTACACATGACTTCGATTGATATAATATATCTATACAACATAATATTATATTCTACGATTTTTGCCGTCCCCGTTTTAATTATACGAATATAATGGGCGTTTTTAATGTCGACAGTGATCGACACGCTGCACTGTGAGTACTTATCAGTTTATATATAACTTATTTATAGCACTGTGTGTACCTAGGTATAAATATTAAAAAGGTATAACAACAAAAAAAAAAACATCAATTATTTAAAAATAATGTTGAAAAAACCACAATAACGCGTGCGCAGGACTGCGAACTGTTTTCTATCGCAGATCTAAACGATACCTGTCGATTTCCATGACACGATTACTGGTGTTTGTGACTTATAAAATATGAATATATTGACTCGAAGTACCATAAAATAGAACAATAATACCATGATTTGGCCATTATCTTAGTCTCTTATCGATCGATTAAATTCCAATGACAACGATTTCAATCTAAAACTGTGTACAGGGTGATCCAATTTCCATCCATTTTCACATTTAAACATAGTTTTCCAAACACTTAGATTTTTAAGCCATTTGAGGGTTGTTCAACTTTGCAAAAAATTACTTTCTTCCAAATGAAAAACACCCTTTTTTAATTTAAATTATTAAACAGACGATTGTCTGTCACTGTTGATGCTTTTAAATCAAAAGTTTAAAGAGTGGTTTTAGAGTTCAGCACTTTATATAATATGTTTAATCATCATAGCCCCCTCCCCTCTCCCCACATATTTCAACCTATTTTAAAGTACTTACGGCCTACAAACGTCTTAATAATTCAAAAACACTCGTATGAATTCTGATATTTAGGATACCTAACTATCCGGCTATGCAAAGAATAATAATAACAATAGTAATAATCGAATTAATAATTTACATTAAAAAATAATAGTATATATTGACGTCCAAAAATCCTTAAATGGCACCAAAATCTTAGTATTTGCAAAAACAGTGTAATTTAAACATTTGAATACGTAAAAATTAAAAACATCATCATTTTAACTAATGCATTGTTAAAAGAAATAAACGGTGATCATGCGTTTCCATTGCCAAGCACATTTACAATAAATTTACACGACTGTACACTGTTAGACTAAGTACATTTTTTTCTTAATTTTTTCTATTTATTCAATTAATTGAATAGTTAATAAATATTTATTATAAAAAAAAAAATCTTAATTTGCTAATTAATTCATAACATTTTTTAATTTCTCGGCCAAGGTTTCTATTTAACAATAACCGAATGTAATAAATTCAATAAATAACATAATATTATGTACTATAAATTGCTAAAACAACCACTCTGATAACGAAATTTTGGTGTACCTGGACATTAAAATGAAAGTAACTTCTTTGAAAGACATCATATGCCTTGCTTTTTGAGTTTCAAATAATATTATTCATTAACTGTGATCATTTTTTTTCTTCAGGTTATTAGACTTATACGAGTGAACGCATAAATATTATGCATCAATGGCCTCTTGATGTAATTTTATCATTAACGCATATAAATGTGCAAATTATGGCAATAAAAGGTCAAAGGGCTAGGTTTTGAATCACCCTGTATACTTACGAGATGGTGTACATTTCAGTTTGTTCGTTTTGTGCTTATTATTGTTTTTTTCTTTTTTTTTGAAAGTGGAATTTTAATTGTTTGAATTTTATAACACCATTTCACTCGAATAAGACGTAGCCCGCGGAACACGGTTTGTGGCCCACCGACGCGTAAAACAATAGCAAACGCGAATAACAATAATAATGATAAACTTAGCTCCGAAAGTTTGAAACCAATATAATAATACAAACACAGACGTACATATTTTATAGAATTGCTTTAATTTTAATATATTTTCAAAAGATTGTAACTTCGACTGAAAACTTTGGGCGATCGATTGACGAATTCACGCCAAACACCACTCCCTCGAACAAGAACAATACAATTAAATACATTTCTAAAAATTAATGGTCTTGTTGAAAAGTTATACCGAAAGGGGTAATTTTTTGAAAACTTCTCGAGCGAATAAATCATAATCATATTTAACATGCGTAATGGTTATTACTTCGAAAAGAATTATCGGTGGCAGACATCAAAGTCTGAATCATTAAGTATACGATATATACATAATTATATTATAATGTATTTTGTTTTTGGACTAATATTAATCAAAATAAAATTGCAAATCGTATCTCTATATATTTTTTTTGATGAATGAAAACAATATAATGACAACAGATACAGTATCTTTAAGACTTCATAAATAATTACCAATAAAAGCGATAATCGCTTACAGTGTTTTACTATATTATAATATTGAACATTAAATACCTTTCGTTTTTATTATAATATTCGTACAAAAACGACTTTCGTTGATTTCTTTTCTTTTCATAATAGTTGCCTTGTTTTAGTTTTACTTTGTGTGTGTGTGTGTATGTGTGTGTGTGTAGGGTTTATTTTAAATCCAATCGCAATAAATTCACCTACACATTTATCCGCTCGACATTTCATAATATATCTATAGCATACTATATACAGAGTGATATCAATTTAACCATCGACTTTTCTCAATCAAAATGTTCGATTTCGATGAAAAACTTGGTTTTATAAATTGATATGCATTATAAATAGTTGGTTAAGCGTGTAGGTGATTAAAATAATAATAATGGTTCGAAAGAAGCTAAACAATCTAAGAATCAACTACGATAGAAAGCTTGAATGATGTTTTTCGCAAATACTTCAAAGTGTATAGGTATATAATATTATATCTATATCATAGGACAGTGCTTTTATTTTATGTAATATCACAAAATTGACTCTTAAAATTAGCGTTTACCAAAGGTTAAACATCGATCACACTGTATATGTGTGTTTGAACTGGCACCAAAACGTCATGCATACCTAACACGCATTATTGATTTATTTATATTTACGTACACATATATATACATGTTAACTATTGAACAAAAAAAAACCGTTTATTTGTTTAAACATTTACACACAAAATACCCAATCTGTTCCTCAGTGGTTCACCAATCGAATTTTTTCCCGTTCTAACGTACTTATGAATACATAAAATATTTTCAAATGAAAAAATAAAATGATCATATGTGTTAATCGGTGCAGTATATTCATGTGGATATTTGTATGTTTTTAAAGAGTTAAAAAAGCGTAATTCACAGGTTTTTTTTTGTATATTCGAGGTAATCTGTACTTTTGAGCCCTTACTATATACAGGAAATAAAACGATGGTATGATTGTTTTATAATTTAATCAAACTTTTATGCGAATATTATTTTTATTTTTTATTCTCATCCAACCTAATCCAACCAATTACAAAGAAAAATACTGATCCGCCAAGTAATTATTTTTCTGAACCGTGTAAAAGAGTATAGGTACTCTTTCAAATATGGGTTTTATACGCTCATAAAACTCGGATAACTCGGAACACAAAAATCTCGACTTCTCGCCAATCAGTCAAATGCCAGTAATAAACGTAAATTTATTATCACTTGTTTACCTAATTAATAATTACCATTGGTATTTGGTGAACCTGAAAAAAATACTAAAATATTCGAACAAATCGTTAAATATATTGGATTTTTAATTTATTGGTATTTTTAAAATGGTTTGGGCACAAAACATAGGTAATAATTTATAGCAAATAGGAATGATAAAACACTGTACCCAGATAGACCTTTGGTCTTATAGAATGAATAGATAATATAAGAAGTGTTAATAGAGTATAAATAGATAAGTTAGAACAGTTGGAAGACCACTAGGTACAAAGACAAACAAATACGTTCCTAATAATATGCGTATTTCTGAATAATTTACTGACGTTACTGTAACGTCAGTAACACAGTTCAATAATATAAACTATTTTTTTTAAATATTTCCTTAACATTTTTACTGAATTATTTTAAATTGTTTACTTTATGAAATTTTTAAAGACTAATATCAATACAATTGATGATCTGCAGTTGGCGGTTTTTAAATTGTTAAAAAATATTTATTCCGTTAAAACAAAGTAAAATATTTTTTTTTAATAGTACCTACCTACATTGATTAATTTTGATCAGCAGAATAAGGTAAATCCAACACATTTTGGTTTTTGTCACGAATAAACGGTTCATTAAAGTATGATGTGAATTTATTATTAATTTGAATATAGCGACCTACTCGAACTATCAAGACATTATGGGAAATAGAAAACGGAAGTATAGTGGACTAAGGGACAACAGGTTGAGTGAGCTTATAATAATATTATTATTACATACCAATACTTTCAAGGAAGCACGAGTGCACGACTACCCGTAGTTTGCGTACTGCAGAATATCTAGATTAAAAGAGTTATTTTCTGAAATGGAATCAGTCACGGGGACATCTAAATTTATCGAAACTATCAAACGTTTTTTCCACGTCAGCGTTGACATTCCATTTTAGTTTTAGAGGACTTTAAAATACAATTTGCAGTAGATTGAGAATTTTTTTTTAAAAAGGCGATGCTTTACGTCTTTTTTACGAGATATTCAAAAAATTGCATATGTCAAGTGTAATTTGTGTTCGATTTCCAACGTGATACTGAGCTGTGTGTAAAATGTTTTGGTCTTTACTATACCAAAAGTTTATACAAAACTTTGAGAAAAATATAACCCCTCTAGACGTTGATATACTAAACTCGATCCACTCGTGATCTATTAACAATAGATTAACCAATCTGTTCACACAAAGTTCCAAAATTTCTCAACTATTATAAACAAGAACAAAATTATATAATATAAAACTTTTTTTTTTTTAGTTCGTCCGATCACGGCATTAATTTACATAGCTCATAATATTATAATAGGTAGATGGCAGATGCACTGACGGTAATACTCACTTATTATTGGACAGCAATGATGATAAGCCTGCAGGGAATGTACTCGAAATATTTTTCTAGAAGACATCGCAGCACTGAAGCATGTTTTCGACGAGCTATCAATAATAAAATAAACTACATATTCGTTTATTCCTGAAAATACCTTTAACAATATATTTAAATTGTGATTTATTACCACAGAAAAGTTGATCGGCCAGATTCTCACCCATGCAGTACCCACTTTTTGCGGTTGCTAATAAATATTTTTCAAAGATAATATTAGTGAGACTTGTGTTGGTAAAAAAATAACCATGACTATTAATTTCAATCATGTATTTTGTATTTAAATAATTTAAAATTCATGAATTTCCATAAATATAGAATATCGAGCATTATTTACTATATATCGTCTGTATACCTATATTTATTGAATATGTTATCAATAGTTGAAAAAATGATTAATGGCCAATGATTAAATCAATATACCTATTATGATAATAATATGCAATTTGTTTTATAATTAATAAAAATAAAGCCTGTCAATAAAAACTAAGGAAAATTATTCAATTTTTAATCATGAAGTAACTATGATTAATTCTATTCATGAGTAAATAAAAAATGGATTTGTTTAATGATGACATATTAATTTAAATTTATCAATTGAAAAATCGTAGATGTAATCAGCTTTGTTAATCATTTGTATAAATAATTACAAGTAATATTCAAGAACAAGTAAATTTGTTAGTATCATTTCATACTCCCGTCCATTTAACGAAATCTCATAAATTATTATTTTTTTTACTTAAATATAAAACTAATTCAACTGCTGCAACTGTTTTCCCTAGAGCCTTATTTTTAGTTAATTCTAGTTTCTTAGTCCATGTATTAGGTATGAATTTTTTTTTATGTTGAAATCATACAATTTTGTAGTATTACCGGATTTACTTATATAATTGTTTTTCGCTAATTGTTTTTATGATTGTATTTGTTTATCAAAAGGGCACCACCATGTCAGTTCACAAAATGTAAATAAATACATATTTTTCAATTCTAGTTACTGCATAGGTAGTTGTTTAATTTATATATAAACCAATTATCTGAAACATTATGTTGTAACATCGTTTACGTGTTGCTTTACTGAGTAGATAAGTGAGATTATTATTATTATTATTATAAGACATTGACTTCTTGTGAGTTATGAAAAGAGTATGTTTAAATATTTAATATGAGCTTAAATTATTTTTCGACTTGCATTATCTATATGATATGCAAAAGTCAAAAGACTTTGTCCTGACTGATTAGTGATTTATCATCGCTTAGCCGGAACCACCAAAGTTGTATATCTAAGTGTGAAATTTGGTCAACAGTTTCGTTTTATGATTTAGAGACTCACTAAGAAATTCTCTTTTCAAAGAAGTCCTCAAACAAGTATTTTGAGATTCACTGTGGAAATTGAATTTTTTTTTATTTATAAAATATATAAGTCGCAAATTAAAATAGTTATAGCAGAAATTAATATTTTTTTTCTACCTGCATTAATGGTTACAAATTACCATTGGTTGCTAGGGCAGATGAATCAAAAGCATGTATAAAATTGTCACGTTTATATTGCGTCAATTAAAGAAACTATAATATCTTAAAACCAAATGTATGTTTGTTGCTAAAATTCTCAAAAACCACTTGATTGAGTTTGATGAAAACCTTAGAGATTTTGTTTAGAGATTTCAGAAAATATTAGAAATGTTTTTAAACTACGTTAAAAAATAAGCCAAACTCCAAATTCACACCTCGACTTGAGGTTGCCTATCTAGATCGAATTATTTCACAAAGCTATAGGTACACCTATAATGTATTTTATATTTTTTCATATTATCCAGTGCGCACTCCTCGGGTCTTACTAGTAGTCTATAAATAAAAATTAAGTATTTTAATTTGTAAATTAAAGATTTTACTCATAAACCTAGCTTAAGCTCACCCTTCCTCCACAATAAAATAAATCTTGGTTGTGCCGCTGGATACAACAATCTAAATTTACGAATATTCGTAGGTACTGTGGTAATTTTACATCGACATGTCATACCTATATAATAATATGCACATCGACGATATATACAAAAGCAGCATAATATTAGGCTATATGTAAATTAGAAACATTTAATACATTATAATAAACGCATATACACCTCGGTCGTCGAAGTCCGTAAAAGTATGTACCTAACACCATAACCATTATGTTTGTTTTTCATTATTATTTTTATTAATATCGCAGAGTGGTTATTATATATATAGTTCGTTTTTTCGGTAGATATGCCTACCTTATTTTTAAAATTGACCTAGTCGGGGCACGAATACCTACTGACAATTAATTAATTCTGCAAGACTATAGGGATTTCACACGTCCCAACGTGCATGCGTCATGGACTTTGCCTTTAAATATATTATATATTATATGGTATTATATGTATCTATTATACATTTTTGTAAATTATTTTTTACACTAGAAATGTGCTGTGCGTGTACGGCACCTACACATGAAGGTATTAATAATGACATAATATACGCAGTTGCCATTGTATTATACAATATAAAGTAATTATAATGTAAGTGTAATATCGCATCAATGTTTATAATTTAATGCGTATCGTATACCTCCATACGACACGACTGCTATGTTAGTGCACGTATCAACATTTCGTGTCGTTAACACGAATTTGAAAATACGTTTTTGGTTGATTAAAAAAAAGTTGCACAAGGCATGTTTTGAAATAACTATATAATTCAGACGCAAAAAATACGCCGTTCTTCTTGGGATGTCTCTCCGTTTTAAATTGTCCAATAATATTATTTTATTAAAATAAGAGGAGAGTGCCTCTCGGCACTAAAATCACCCCACGCATTTTGTAGGCTTCGGATTACAAGACACATTATACGAAGAATTATTTTAAACGCTTTGAAGTACCTCAATTAATTTAATCTACATACGTTAACTCCCTTTCTTTTAGTAATTCAGGAAAAATATTATATTACTTTTGAGTAAAACTGCTCTGAGAGGACGTATACTAAAAAGTCATTTGTAAATGACCTATTTGATTTACTTTATTTGCTGCTAACCATAGTATTTGGAAATTTTTAACATTTCCTATCATGTGATTTAAATGATTATAGTGACCATAGGAAGTTCCTTTATTAATACCTTAAAGTGTTTATTTTATGTTTTTATTGTAATGGCAAAAAAAGAGTCTACTTATTTGTTTTTAATTATCAATTACCATAATAAAAATTGTTAAATTGACTATATTTTATGTATTATGAATATTATTCGGATTTTATAAACTGAAATATATTACTTTATACAATGATATATGTGTATAACTATCAATTTGATATTAACTAACCTAATAAATGTATTAATAAGAGTTAAAGTTCAAAACGTAGTTATGTTTTCAGCAAAAATACTGTTTGTTCATTCACTGGGTATTAGATGTTCATTCACAGGATTAATGTGTTCATTCACTAGGAAATGTTGTTTTTTAGGGTTTATTCATTTTTAATTATTTATTGATAACTAATTTAAAATAAATATTATAATATTCTTGCACAGAATTATTCAATGAATGAAAAATAAATTTTAAAAACCCTGGAATACCAAAAATGTCTATTGTATCATTACTTGAAGATTGAATAGTGCTTGTGTGTTCATTCATTGGTGCACTCACCCTAATTTGTTTTTATTTGAAAATGTAAAAAACTCCTATATAGTGGTTTTGTAGTTTTTGTGTTATTTAAATAATTAGCATTTAATACTATTACACAAATTTAAATACTTATAATTTAGTTCTATGAACCTTTGTGCAGGCTATGTGTAAAAATAGGGTAATATGATTTAATATAAAAATAACTAAATAAGTGATTCTAAAATGTCTTAAACGATTTAGCTAGGGATTATAGTATGCCTAGTTTCATTTTATTTAGTTGATACATTTCCGTATGTCTAACTTGTATAAAAATACTGATTGTTTTTTTATTTCATTTTTATATAATATTTGTTTTTTAGAATTGAATAATTAGCTTTCATTTGGATTAAAAAAGGGCATTAATTCGTCCTAGAATATACTTACTACCTAACTAATACAAACCTTATATGTACAGTATAACTTTAAGTAGTCATATGTCATTATTTAATAATAAACTCTTACGTGTTCCTCTAAAAAGGCGTCCGACTATTTTTTTTCTTCATAGCTCGGCAGGTTTTTTCTTGTCTGTCCACTTTTGTGAAAATTGCTTTTTTCCACGCAATTGTTTCAAAGAAACGTGATAGCCTCTTTATGATTATGTAACATTTTCATCTTGCTATTAATATTATTATTTAAAAAAATGTCACATTTACTTATGTACATCTACAATTTAAGGTACAACTATTTATTACTCGTTGACGAACAATAGCTGAGGTAGAATTTTGAAGCACAGAAACAAATATAATCTTAAGATTTCTTGAAGTATAAAATATAAAATTGTATTACAAATTACAAAAAAAAAATTGTGACGATAGTAGTCTCAGCTTACCGAAAACAGAATATTATTATCATTTCGCAAATGTAAGACACTGTTATGATTAATGACTTTCCAGTGGAGGAAAAAAGGAAGATAAAAATTCAATTGAAAAACACGAAATGTTGGGATGTACTTCAAAATAGATTAAACAATTACGCGAATCACACAAAGAGCAAAAGTCGATACTGGCAGAAATAAAATAAAATTGTAACTCCGCATAATACGAGAAAACTAAAATATATTAGGGATAGTGGTACAAAAATGAAATAAAATTGTAATTGGGTTTAAGCCTAAATTTATTATCATCGTATAATTACATGCAAAACTATGTGGTTAGAATAACATTATTATTATTTATTTATTTATTTTTGTTTTTTTTTTTTTTTAAATAGGGAAGTCGTGCGCTTTAATTTTCATTATTCTCAGGTCGCACCACCACCTCATACAGCCATAATCAACCACTTCACCGCATGTTCGGAACATATAACAATACAACTCCACTGCTATTCCCGTGTTTTTAAATTCATATGATGTTCAAAACTTCAGCAGTACTGTTATTTTCAGATTTACCTAATTGTATTTTTTTTCTTAAAAAGTAACTGCTGCCGTTTACAAAGATACCTATAATATAATATTATAATGTTATAATATATTATTAATTGTTATGTGCATTTATAAATAAATCAACTATACTACAAGTCAATTAATGATTGTTCAGTATATAAACCACGGTTATATACTGGATCAAGTGTGCAAATAAGACAACCTCGACCTGAATCCATCGATGTATATCGTATAAAATATTTTCTCACAACGATAATTATTTATTAAACGCAAGAGTTATAATTTTTGAAATACAGGAATCGCAGCTAAGGGATGCAACGAAATTTGCGTTCTTCATCTCGCCTCACCAGTAACCGTGTATCAGTAGTCAGTGATTACACGTGCCTAAATTGGTTACAGCTGCGGATACCATATAAACGCAATAACCGACCTGCACCTACGCGTAAGACCGCATAGTTAATTGTATCACAGAGTAAACAATACAACGTGACAATACAATATAATATAATATTATATTGTAAATTGTATACTTAGGTATAACATTAATTTAAGAGAACCCAAACGGGTGTTACACAACATTATATCATTGACTATATATATATGATATTATTATATGAGTATCAGCTCAATAAACGCCAAATTATTAATAAAGCCGTTCTTTTATTTTCAACATAATAACTATTTTTTCGTAAATTGTTTCACATCGATGATGATTATAATAATTATAATAATAATAATAATAATAATAATAATAATCGTTAAATATTATATTATAATAATATATAGTGTATCACATTAAAGTGATAGTCACATTTCCCGCGTGCTCTTTCTAAAATTAACATTCATATAACAATGTAAGCAAAAAAATGTCGAAGTAATTATTATGAATATATCTTTGTTACGATAAAATAATTGTAATAGTAAACGTGAACAATGAAAGTGCAAAAAAATAGACTCAAAAAATGAAACACTCTATTATTGTACTAGAGAACAATGAAAAATATATTCACAAAATTTGTTTCTTCTTTACAATATTAATGTTAGGATTGAATATAGTAAGTATAAAAAATAAAATGCTCTCAAAAAATTGCCTAAAAAATCTAGGCCTATATAAAAATGCGTAAATTTAATGTAAACATTGAACGACCAGTAAATGAAAAACTTACATACTAAAAGAACATCTAAAATTAGGAAGTCTGTACTTTTACAATTAAAATAACCTAAATATTACAAACAAATGTCGTTTAAATCTACCCGTACACATATAATATGTATCATAAGGAGCTGGTCACATAATTACAAAATTTAAATGTAACAATATAATATTATATTTAGTTCGATTGTATTGTAATTAACATCTATAAATAATTAATAAATAAGAAAGACAATTAATTAGAAGTAAATACATTACACATGATGTATCATCGTATATGATATACATATGTATATATGTATTTGTAATAATATATAATATAAGAAACGTGATTAAAATTTTTAAAAATAATAATAATTATAATTTGAGATCTTACGACTACTCATCATTTAATATTAAACACGTCACAATAATATTATTATATCTACGACGAATAGCACGTATCAGTCTTTTTGGAAATGATATTTAAGTATATTATAATAGATTTAAAACGTATAGTAATGAAATAATAACATCAGTATTATGGCCAATATTTCATCGTCCTGCAAATGTGATGCACTTCAAGTGGTTATATTAATATCATGTCGGTGTATAATACAATGGCAAGGCGCACACTTATCTGAGCTCAATTATATGTATGCAAAAACAACCATAATAATAATAATAATAATTTCTATTGAATAAACGATAGGTCTGTTGAACAAGTGAAAATAGAATGTGGCACCCGCTAAATGTACGAAAAATGGCGTTTCACGGCTATAACCCCCCCCCCCCCCGGCAAACACTTCTATATAGTTAGAGATACTTATAATCGATAATTTATCGATGAACGCAGAGTCGAAATAGTGTTTTTTTTTTTATTCGGCCGTTTATGGATACAAAAATAATGATACAAAATCATAATTATTATTCGACAGCTAAATATAGTACACCGCAGCCATCATACGCCATAATATAACATTCATACTGCCCCAGCGTGTGTGGCCAGGCATACAATTTTCTATTTGGGATATCGACTACTATATTATGCTGGGGATGAAACCACCCCGCCAGTGAACGATAATCATCGTGATACGATCAAGTGTGAGTCATATCATATACTGTACGAAACGAAAAATACTATTTCTGATAAATCACTACAGATATTTACGAAAAGTTTCACAGGAGCCGCGCATCTGCGAACGACTGTCCCTTTATATTCTTCTACAATATTGGCGACAAAAAAATGTGGACGGCCGTGCTGCCTCGCCTTGCTCCGTTCGTAAAAATCAAAACAAAGCCGATTGTCAATATAATATATGTATTTTTATCTAAGTGGAATACACCGTTGATATTTTCTGAAAGTTAAATTTACAACATATTTTGGTCGGCACGATCTGTAGTCACTCTGTACTATCGGAATTGGAATGTGTGCAGAAGAGATAAAAAAGAAAAACAAGACTATTGGGTTCGCTTTCCGAATTACAGAAAAAAAATTATAAATGCTTATGGTTATCTCCATGATATAATTATAATCGATGACGATTCGATTTGGGAAGACTGCATTGCCAATAATAATTCTTGCCGAGCACCCACATTGTACGGCTGCAATTTAACGCCATGATATTCAGCATAGGCAACGGGGTCGAGTACTGATTCCGACGACTTGCGATGATTATTCGATTATTGCAATTATGAGGTATCATATACGTCGTGCCAATCACTGCGTGCCCGGTTAATATAATATTATAGTATGTATATACGTAGATAGACCAAAACAAAATAGCCGCTTAATAATAATAATAATAATATCAATACAAACCTAGCGTATATAACTCGGTTTACCTTTATCGTTTATAATAATATTATTACTGTGGGCATACATGCGCCGATAGTGATGTTATTGTTACAAATTACTATTGTACGGAATTTGACGGACAACGCCATCGTAAGTATGCGATGATGATGATATAAACACGCCACTATTTCCACGAGTACTCTATATACAGGGCGGGTCACCGAGCGATGTTTTCCCACGCTCTTAACGCGGATATGATGCGTAGTTGAAACGGGAAAAATGGGAAAACCCGGCTTCTCGCCCTGTATAATATATAGTATTCGTTCGTGCGAAAAGCGCGTTCTACGGTCCACGTCGAAATTATATATTTATATAGAAAAAGAAGTTCGAAAACCGTAAGAACTTTCGGAAAGTTTTCCTGCAAATCTAAATAGAATGTTTTCCTTCGCTTCGCGATTTCAACGTTAATATATTTCTTTAGTACGAAAAAAAGTGGCTTTGTGCGGATTCTTGTGAATAATATTGTTGTATACACAAAGCGATTTAATTTTTTTTTTTTTTAATAAAACGGAAACGTGTTTAAAAAACTGATTTTAAATGTCGTCTTAGTGGCGTCTAGGACTTTCGTGGAGACTTTGTGAATACATAATGATTGACCGAATCCGATAATGATAACGATATAATAATATCATGACATTATATGGTATACTTTAGGTACTAAATAGAACGTGTTCGAGCGGACACTAAATAGAAAAACGTCTGAAATTTTCGACGGTTGTCAGACGAAGAAAATGCGTGCATACGAGTACACGGATTATCGTCGAATGGTTTTCTTCAATGAACACGCAAAGTGGCAAGAGCAAGTCACATGTTGGTCCAATAAAAGACCACCGGTCGAACACTACAAATTACTGTTCTCACTGCCCGTCTGTTAACAATCATATTATTATCAAAACTAAATAAATTTGATAGGTGTAAGTGTGTAACTGATAATATTATAATATTTTGAGGACTCTGAAACACTGGCCTCGCGAATCGCGATCGTGTTGTCAGCGGTACCGGGTACCTATGCCGGGAATATATATAGGTATTGACCTAGATTACTGTTATCCTATATGATTGCTAATGGTACTGCAGACAAATAAATTACTGTAGTAAATATATAACCATAATTTAAACTTGCAGCGGAAAACCACTATAAATATATTATTTTAATCTGAGTGAAAATTTAATCAAACGTTATCTATATATAACAATATTGTATTGTAAACGCGTAAGGTAGTATTATGGAAAACGAAAACAGTCCGAGTGATACGGATCGGAAATTAATATAATACTATAGTAAATAATAATAAAGTGTCGCGTATTATATTAAATTATTTTGTGGGCTTCCAGGAAATGTTATCAATGTGATGCAGATTTCTTTTTAGACTTCCGCCGTCGGCCCAGGGGGAGTTAAGATACACGTCGTCATCGTCTTGGTCAAGTTTCTGAAACATAAAAACATAACATTATACCAATTATACCTCGGAACATAGGACTCAAAATAAATTAAATATATTAAAATCATCAAAAAAAAAAATCAACGACAACCATAAATCATAATTTTTTAGGGATTGTAACGTCTCCCCTAGCACTTCACATCAAAAATATTTTATGACTTTACTCGGGGGTGCACTTCTCCTCGATTTAGGAGATGGGTTTTGATCGCATAACGACACAATTACTGAATACTATGCATATTAGTATTATTTAATACGAAATCATTATTAGATTATTAGAGTATTTTATAGAACCCTCGATAAAATATTGTCCAATCCACTTCATAAGCCGATTATATTGTTAGATTGGATATTAAAGTGCATGCGAAAGAAATCTCGTTAAATTGACATTACATTGATTTGAAATAAGGGGAAGAAACCATTGAATATTTGTGTCAATTACTGTTAATATTTTCGAAAGTTTTAGCGTTTATATGAACTATATTGAATGTACGATCAAATATTTTATATATATTATACATTTTTAATATTTATGATACTACGAGAAGGAGGTATAAGATTTATGCGTTAAATATCATTTTTTTATTAATATTTCATTGTTATTTATGATTTAATTATGTACGCACAAGTACACAGTAAGAATAATAATTTAACGACATAGTTTATAATAATTGGATAAGAAGTTGTATCCAATGTATAAAATTGGCATTACTAGAGAAATGAATTAAACGAATAATCATAAATCACAAGTTATATCAAGACTCGATTAAAGATCACTCTGGTAAAAAAATTAGAATATTATTAAAATCCTAGTTCCAGTTCATAATTCTAGAATTAGATGCTCAATCGGAGCCTTTAAAGTAACCCTATTACTAGTCTAGAGGCTTTTACCAGGGAGCCACACTTCGGTACCGTATGGAATGGAACTATCACTTAGGTATATACAACTTAAATTTAAGCAGGTGCTGGCCCAACTATTGAAGAGGTTGATTAATAAACTAATCTAAAATTATGCACATTCCTTAAATTAAATTAAATGTATTCCTTATCTTATTGAGAAACAATGGTAACATTTATCCTTTATGTTATTATCTAATAAATACAATTTTTTTTTTTAAGCAATACTAGATAATTGAACTCACCTATATTTAAATTTTAAATAAAAAACATTTTACATCTAAATATTATGAGTTCGACACTCAACTCAAAAGAACATTAAGTTTAAGACAACTGAAATAAATGTCAGACAACAACATTATTCACGGGCATATTTTCCAACGTGAAACTAATCATGGAATTATTTATTTCACAATTATGAAACTGATATTTGTCTATGAGTTCACTTAAAAAGAAACGCCTGAACTAGTGTATGGAAATGTATTAAATAAACTATAAAAATAATACATATATACTGCATATCCCAATATCCAAATCTATACGGAAGCATCCAAAACCCAAACTAGAATAGAAATTGCAATTATATACACCCAAACACAACTCAACTATTTCCATTGGATATTCATACAAGCATTTACACGGCTGAATACTTAGACCTTCTAAAAAGAGTGTCAACAGCCCTTAAGATAGGTAATACCAAAATCGACATCTAATCCAACTTAATATCAGTACCTTGTCTAGTCTGAAAAATAGTGTACAGACAGATTGGCCATAACAACTAACAATCTAATACATATATACGTTTTATATGGGCTCCAGGACATTGCAACACAAAGGGAAATGAGAAAACAGACAAAGCAACTAGAAATGAAATTAATAATCCTAACATCAAATTACTTTCCTTGTTGTCATTAGTTGACATACACAGAAATGATGATAAATACTGTATACATTTATGGAACTCGGGATTGCACTGAGTAACAGAAAATAAATAAGGAGAAATTAAGCCCTCAGTTCATCACTGACTTCGCAGAAATCAACAGTTTAAGATTTAAGCCGTAAAGAAGAAGTCATATTCAACAGACTCAGCTAGAATTGCAGGTCAAACGAGAGTCACACATGAATATCTGATTGGAAAAACAGAATCTCCTTTAATGTCCTTTGTGCAACACAAACGTTAAGGTGAAACACATATTTATCCACTGTACATTATTCACATAGGAAATATAAGAATGCCAAGTTCCAGATAACATGTAGGTACCTACTAAGAAGCAATGCACCCTATGCAGATACCAAAAAAAAAAAACAAAATTGTACGACTCCACGTAATGTAAATCTAATGTAAATCACTTCATATATCTAAACAACCTAAGTACAATTATTTAATAATTGAAAGCTAATAACCTTATAATAGTTGACACTTAAACAAATAAAAAATAAAAAATTAACAACTAACTACTAGGCTTTATTCTTATGTATACCTATACATTTAGTGATGAAAATAATTGATTACCTAACTAATGAGGCTGTAATAAGTAAGCAATAAAACCGTTCTAAAATGAGTGGACCGAATAATAATAATTATGATTATTTACAATTGTAATAAATAAGGTACTTGTCTCCTCAGCGGTTAACGCTGCACGACTGTCCTCCTGTACAACCCATATAATCATTATTTTATTGTCTTGGCGCGCGCAATGCAGCTTTATTATTATTATTGTGTTATTTTACTGTTTTGAGTAAGCGCACGCGCGTTATTATACACCCTCGTGGAGAGCTTTGGAAAACGAAAGTTTATTTTTTACGGCTCGTGAGTCACGAGTGTAGACGGTGATTATAATACGGAGGAAAAAGACACATCTAAACTACTCAAGGAGTGAAAACGGCTGTTAATGTATATATAAAATAGGCAACTTTTCTTCAACCGTTTTAACACTACACAGGTCACAGTACGAAGAAATAATATTACAGACGGTAAGAATTAATTTCAGAAGAACTATAGCAGCGGTGGAACAAACGTAATTCATTAAATTAAGCTTTTCGTGCTTCATAAATCATAACATACCTAAAGCATGTTTTCAAATTTTATTTAATATGCATTAAAATATGACAGTTGTATGCGAAAAGTTTGCATATAAATACGACTTAAATAAAAATAAATCAAAAGCCGTTTGTTTATTGTAAACGATATTTAATTATAAGAGTAAATCAGAGCGACGCAACGTCGAATCCATTGTTATGTTACTTAACACAAATATGCTTCGATAATTCGATAGAACTTATATTTTAATTTTTTGATAATTTCGATTTTCAGAAATTACGAATAGGTATACTGAAATCATTTCTTATCGTTTATAGTATGACAATAATTACTCGCGGAAATACAATTTAGACAGACTATATGTAATCTATAATATCACGAATCGCGATATACGTATTTAAATATACAATAAGTTGCTTAGAGTTTAAAATAATATACATCGAATGATGGGTCAATGGGTCATTGGGTCAACGGTCTCACGAGTTGCGAGGTGCGTTGTAGGTACGGGATGAAAAAGAAGATCATGCGCTCGCGTGTTTCATTGGAAATTCAACGATTTCATCTCATCGCCGGCGCTCCCGGCAAGGCGCTCGCCCGTCGTACCGCGACTCTCGCCAAAGTCGATCCACCGCCGCGAGCACTACCATTTTGTCCGATTTTAATGTTCCTAAACTTATATAATGTAGAGGGTACCTACACGGATAAATCGCCCGAAACCGGAGTAACGAGGTAAACCACATCTATATAATATACATCAAGTACCCAAAAATACGTTTGTCTGTGTGTGTGTGTGTGTGTGTAACACAGGTATATATACTTAGCGTTGGCGGGGACGATAATTAACGTTTAGATTTATCACGTTTGCACGGCACGCACACACGTTGGGGCGAAATAGCTCACATAGAGATACGAAAGAAACGCGATTGACGCGTGGGAGGAAAGCCAACGAGTCGACTGCAAAAAAAAGTACAGCCCCGGCCGATTGCTGGTGCAGAGATACAGTATACCCACTGCAAGGAGGGAAATCGATTTCCCGGGAAAATTATAGGTTTCTCGAAATATGTTTGTTTACCACGACCCGAATAAAAAAAAGGCGCGAATATAACGACACAACGGAAAATAGTTCACGAAATGACGCGGAAAACTCTTATAGTCGATGCCTGTACACAATGAATACGAGGCATCAATGACAGCGATGCGAGCTGCACTCGGTTTAATACGATTTTTATCATATACGATAAACAATATAACTCTCACTGAAACTGATGTGTTTATATATTAATGGTATAGAGGCGGTATAGAAAGGTGCAAACACGGCAGCACATCGTACAAACACTGTTATGGTCGATTAACACGTCTCCGTAAACAACTAAATATACAGGATGCACAACTTTGTGTTTTCTTGTTTTCATGAGCTAACCTTTTAGGAAAAATAGGAAATGACCCACCCGGTGAAAACCTACTTATATATTTTATAAATATATACTCAATTGTATTACGAATGACCTATAGAAATCAATAGCACTAAATAAATAAATAAATAAATAAATAAACTATTTATTTAATTGTATAGCGTTAAATAAATTCTTTCACGCGCGTCCGGCATACCCGCACTATTGAAAGAACCTGGTTTATTTCATCATTCCCTAAACGATGATAAATACTATTATATTGTATCGACTATTCACAATATTTAACTACTATATTCCGACTTCAAATCAACATCACAACTGCAACTTTCGAATATTGTTTTCCGGACAGGATTATCGTTTAAACATTTTATAAAGCTTTAGAAAAAAAAAACAGTTTAACATTATTTTTTTTAAAATTATTATAATCAAACGCGAATAAAGATTGAAATTAAAGGAACTCAGGTTTTTCAAAATTTGTATATTATATGCTCTAACATAATATACCATATTTTTCCAATCAAAAGTAACATTGATGTACATTTTTTTTTTTAGTTTCGAAATTCTATATCGCTTATGGAATGTTTATTTCGGACTTTTACGGTTTGTGAAATTCGTAAGCCGTATAAGTATAATAGTACCTATATACATTTAACATAAAAATAGGCACTGACGCTTATGTCAATAAAAAAATCCCAATGGGAAAGGACTTGGACGTAAAATTATATTAAAATTTCGATTCGTGAGAAAACCACTCACGAATAAAGGGGTTCTCGAGTGCGCTCCAGGAGGGACGACTGCGTTTAAAACTAACCGATTTGTTTATTATTATCGCAACCACTCGTCGTATAAATGAAATCGTTATAATAACTACCTAGCTATGTATATATATACTTTCAAAGTTCAAATAATGATATCGCGTGTCGCGTGGTATTAGGTATAAGAAAAACGGTGCGCTGACAAAATATTATAATTATTGGGTTCCTACCTCTCTACGCACAAGATGCACATTACTTAGTCGAATAAACTACAGATTATATCACAATGATAAACGACGTGCTTGTATATCCTAATATTCTACTCTGTTTTGTATATATCAATCGCGTAATGTGCACATAAATTTAATAGTATATTATGTAATAACGAAAATCAACGTATACGCACCGCTACCCACGAGTATATCGTAAATCAAAATTATATATTGGTACACAGAATACTACATAATATTATATATTTTGTCATTACACAATAGCGGATTACTATATATATATGTATGTGGAAACAATTTAAGTAAGTTTCGGTCAAATTGTAGTCTCTATACATGGCTGTGGTGTATACAATTTTTAAGAAACATACAACTTGAGAAAAAAACGACGTTATGAATCGACGGAATAAAATAAACAAAAACCTACGACAATGCGAGGGCACACAGCCAGCCACACTAAACCGCAATATCGTACATATGGGTTATTTCGAGGGTCGGCGAGAGAAAAAAATAATAGAAGGTGAGAACGTGTTTATTACAATGACAGCATCGCGTCGATAAAATGCGATGTATATTATATACGTGCGTTTATATATATATTTATATATATTAATAGTTAATAATTAAACTGCCACACAGCTCGTTAAATAATCTTCTCGATTATTATCAACGAAAAGGCCGACCGGAGCACGATTAAACTATAGGTATTGTAAAAGTCTATTATAGCGGTATACCTCCCCTATATAGAGTTTCTCTAATTATCGCGTTGATAATTTCAAACTTTGGTACACGCGACAACGGGCCAATTCCTTTGAATCGTTTTCGCAGCGTTTACCTATACCTTCATACCTGTACACAAAGTATCTTCACGAGATTATATTATATAATATAATACGCAGTACAATAATATCATAAAGGGATGACACTTTTCTAACTCATTAGCCGAAAACTTACGAGGCACATAAAAACATTTTCGTGTATACGTACAAAATAATATAGCGGAGTTATTGTGACGTGGATATTAATGTATACAGGCTGAGGAGTTAGCATGCTCACCCTCTATTTCTATTTCTATAATGCAGTAATTCAAAATCTGATCTTTTGTACTGCCTACTTAAGGAGTGTGCTTTGAAGATATAAACTTCTGTTTTTCAAATGAGAACTTCATTTTTCTACAGTAAATTATCTAACGGATAATTTTTCAGTATCTAAATCGAAATTCAAAAGAGTATTTTTTTAACTTTGTGTAATAAGATCAATAAGGGTAATAAGTCAACGATAATTAGTTTGTAAAATATGCAGGATTGGTAGTTTGAAAGTTTTTGTAATTTTTATCAATCCATCACTATGTATAACTTATAAAAAAAATAGTCAAAGTATAATAAATATACAGCAGGTATCCGATTACATCTATTTTGAAAGGATCACTAGTTGAAATGTTGAACTGGGTAAAGTAGGTACATCAACAATTTAAAAAAATTAAACACTAAATAATTTACAGTAAAAAAACTGGGGGAAGGGGGTGGTCTAATTTTGAAAACAGAAGTTTGTTTTGCCACAGGACATTAAGAAGTGGTAAAAAAAAACTCAAGAATTAAAAAATATAATATTGTCTACAAATATTATATAAAAATATTCTAAAAATCATTATTTGAATAAATTTATTATACAATGAAAAAAATGGGAATGATCATGCTTGGTGAATCACTTTGTATACATATATATTACAATGTTGCGTCGCAGAGATGTAAGTAATTCGTTTCGCCAAGATTTCCGCGGGAGCCGCAGAAACGACGCAAACCGTCACACATAACATTATTAGATTATACATTTATAATAAATTATAGCTATACTATACTTCACGATGATCGATAATTTACAAACACGTATTACGCCAATGCAGCTGGGAAACTTGAACAACGACGGTAACTCGATGCTATAAGATATTGCCTATTGTAGTACATACGAGTACATGGGTAATTGTAATGCGAACGTTTGATTATTATTATTATCATCATCGCCATCATGGTAATTACCTACTATAAACGTTTTTGTAATTGTGTGCAAAACTGTATTAACAAATTAACAATATTAAACTCAACATTGGATCGACATAATCAAATAATATAATATGCAGGGAACTGTATACTATAACAATAATTAATAATAATAATAATAATAGTCAAATTACTAGTGCAAAATTAGTGCTATTTAGTTTAAATAATAATAATTCACTCGCGAGCAATATGCGTATTATTATTAGTACGATGTTCGATTATACGTCATTGACAGGTTTAGCATTCTCCCCACAAAAAAGCATCCTATCGCTGCACTAGTGTTTGGTAAGTTTCACGCTTGTACAATCTCATAAGAAATAAGTATTATATATTTAGTGATAATGTAGTATATATTATTGTACATCACATAACATACCTACTATTTGTAATATACCTACATATTGCATATTTTATGTGCAACATAAATTTATAGTATATAGTATATTATATAAGTATATAATAAACATTACAGCTATTGCAAGTATTAATTATCTTATATGAAAACTCAACTTTGATGATAATTCAACTTGCATAATTGTTAAACCATCGTCAGTGTTTTAAGTGTCTTCAAATTTGTTGTACACATATTATTTGTAGTACTATTTTTTTTATACAATTAATAAATAAAAAATAAAGGCGTAATAAGTTAAATATAAAAAGGAGCATATTACAACCTTTTTTCCCCCTTTTTAACAGACAGCAGAGAAAGCTCTGTGTGAACAATACTATACTCTCCCCTGCCGTTTATTGATGCACAAATTATGCAAAAATAGCGTAGTACAAACAGCTAGTATACATTTTGCACATGACTAAATAGCGAACTATTAGGTTCTCGAAAGTTTAAAAAATGATTCTAATATGCTCTAAAAAGAAACCTTAAAATATTCTCTTAATTATCGTTAAATAGGTAAATATGCTGAAAAAAATGTTTTTGTTTTACATAAAATAACTTAAAAACCTGTAGGTATACCAATTACAGTAGAAACATTTTATGATATAAAATATTATATTATATAAGTTAACATTAAACTTTATATATTTATAATATTTGCATTTACCATCTATTTATTGCACACAATGAAATAATAAGTTTAAACTTTAAAATAATTATTGCATACCTTTTCTTTTAAAGTATTTAAATGCAAAATAAAATACAACCTTTGACTACCTCTATACTATATACGAAAATTGTCCTGCTGAATATCGACTTTAAAGGAATTAATAACCCTACATAAATATATCTAAATATAATATTTTATTATTCGCCAGAGCGATAGAAACCAAACGGAATAAGAACGTAGAGGGTTCTTAGACATATAAATCCCAACCATATTTTTGGGAAACACGAAAACGACACGGGGAAACTAATAAATTGATATGAAAAAAAAGCAATATTAAGGACCATACCCGGTGGAATTGGTTAGAAACGGTGCAGCAGAGGCGGTAGCGGAGACGGTTTTTACGGACCGTTCGAGGCTGCTCTCGCACACGCTCGCTTTGCAATCGTCATCGTAGCAGTCGTCGTCGACGTCGGACCACTCGCCTCTGGACGGTTCGTTAGAGTCTGATTGTTTGAGCGTGTGTTCGGACAGGCGGAGCGCGTTCACGTAACTGGCGGTGGAGTCGTCCACGGCCAGCGTGGACCTGAGCTGTTCGCCGTAGTACGTTTCGGACGCATCGTCGTCTTCGTTGTCGTCGCCTCGTCGGCGGTACAGAGATTCGCTACCGGGCGTCCCGGTTCCGGTGGGTGAAGTAGGCGCGGCTGCAGCGCCACTGTTATTAGTGAGCGGCGTAGCCTCCGAACCTGTGGACTTGGCGCGAGACGCTGAACCACAAGCACCGTAGCCTGCTCCGCTTCCGGTGCCGACGCCGCTTCCGGTCGCACCACCACCTCCACCTACCATCCGTCGAACGACTCGACGCTTGACTTTGGGCTTGCGGTGCCGACCAGCGTACACGCAGAAATACGCGAGCGCTACATACACGACGGACACGACGAAACACGGAATGGGGAAAACCATCGAGTATACCAGCTGTCTGGTGCTCTTGGCCAGGTCCAGTTCGGTGATGACCACCCACGGTTCGACGCGGCTGTAGTAGCACGGGTAACTGGCACCCACCTCAAAGTACCGGTCCCGGAACGTGGTGCAGTTAAGGTGAGGCGGGTACCCGCACCCCTTGACGTTGGGGTATATGCGGGCCAGGGAGTACGCCCACCCGGCCGCAGGCTCGGGCTCGATGGGCCGGTAGCCACGGACGAGCAGAGATCTCTGATGCCGGGCGTTCAAGTCTCCCGCTCGATCCCCGGGTACGGTGTAGTTCACGAATATCTGCGCGCATTCGTATATCTCTCGGGTGCAGCCTTCTCGGCAAGATGCCCAGCCGCCCGGCAGCGAGCAGTTGGATGCACCCTCGCGGATCTCCGAGTGCGCAGTTACGCACGTGGTCGGCGTCTCGTCGAACTCCATCAGTATGGTTGTGATGGCCGGCTCGATGAGAAACGGCACTAGGAACAGGAACACGAACAGGCTGACGATGCCCAGCAGTATGAAGAACGTGGTCAGGTAAAATAGCACCCGTTCCCGGAGCTCCTCCAACCGCTTCCTCTCCGCTTCTTCGCGTTGCTGCTGCTCCAACTGCTGCTCGATCTCCGCCGCCGCGTCGTCCACCGCTGCCGGCCCGTCGTCATCCATCAGCTCATCATGACGCGAGGCCGTCCCCGCCCTCTCGTCTTACCAGCCGACCGCGTGTTGTATGCATTTTCGTCGCGGTTTCTTAGATTTCGATTAGTTCGCTTATTATTTAATACTATTACTAAAATGTATACGGCCAGCGTATTTCGAGTTGACAAAAAATTTGAGCACACGTTTCACGAAAAAAAATTTCTTATAAATCAAATGACACCTCGTTGAACTTTTATTTTGTAGTCGTCGTCGTCGTTAAAGCTTATCAGTATTTGAGTCATTTAAGTCGTTCGTCGTCGTCGTCGTCTGCCAATTGCCGAGGAGCGTTGAGAAGTGGTCGCGACGTCTAATCGTTCTGTCAGATCCATTTCCCTGGTAGTATTATAAGTGTATAATATGTGTGGTAGCTATGGTCATCTACTATAGTCTCCGTTTGCAGGTCCTAAAAACGCATATCGTTATGAAAAACACACGCGCGTACAGTCGTATATCGTTTTACCGACGCAATTACGGCGAAAACTTTCTCAATCCCGACGCGGTGAACTGGATTTGGTGGACGATGGGGATGGGGGGTGGGAGTGGCTGGAGCAAGGTTGATATTTTACGCACGTATTTGTATTGTATAAATATAATGTACTTTATGTATCTACTGTCGAATTTCGTTCAACGCCACCGCACAGCTAAGATACACGTATAACCGTATACTTCTTTACGTATATTATATTATTACATCCACTAACAAACTTATAGCAAGGAAGAGATAAAACATGACGTTAAAGAGCGAATGAGAAACGAAACTCATATAACTCGAATAACTTATATTTGTTCATGTTCCACGAATTAGTCAGTATATGTACAACATGTATTGTACATACCCATTAAATATGCACCGAACATGTTTGAACCACTGAGAAATCGATCGTATTACGTATATCCCTAGGTAATAGTAATAATTTCGTGCTTCATAGTATGATAATATGTGTATGCGTTTGTGTGTGTGTGGGTGGGTGTGTCTAATCCACCTCGAAGTATTCAATTTTTAAGAAACTTGTATCTCTATAACATATGTACGGCTACCACCTAATAGTAATAATACCTACTATTATTTTATAAGGCTACCCATGTCTCCGTCAAAACCAACACCTTCCTACCTTAATTTATTTCTACGGTATATTATACGCTTAATTCGTATACATGAAAAAGTATACAAGGCGCACAACAAACAAAAATTAAAAACGTATAAAAAGTTCTCCCCGCAGATGTCTCTGCAAATGTCTCCCTGCATTATGTTATTATAGTTTGTGTTCCTAAAGCCACTGTCAATAATATGACGACGTCTAGCGACTGCTAGTACTGAGTAAATAGAAAGAGAGAGAGAGAAATGAATACGAACACTACTATAAACATGCACGAATCTCGTTTGTTAAGTTATTATTTTCAAATAAAGTAAAATATACGCAGTATACGTGAAAACTATACTCGCATTACATATATATACCTACGTAATACACTACACACACACTACTACTTTATATAACTAGCGACTTATTGTTCACGCGCGTCCTCTATAAACCTATTATACGCTTAGTACGTATTGTTTTTTCGTTATCGAATAATGTTATAATGTATATCGTGTACACTGTACATACACATAGAATAGAATATATACGAGGCGATTTTTTTTGACACGACAGACTGCATTATCGTGGTTATATTTACAGTTTTATGGTTTTGAAGGGAAAAAAAAACATTTGTACATAATTTAAAGTAATAACTACTGCAGATAACGATATACACGGCATGTCGGTATACACCTACCATATATTTTCCCAGCACAATTTTTATCTTAGTCATATATTTAGGTATAAACTATATTTTTAATTTCTCGTTTGAATATTTTTCCGATGCTGAAATATTGTCAAATATTTTTTTTTTTTTTTTATCGAACCAATAAATATAAATAACTTTATATTAAGATGTACCTATAGTTTTAATTATTTATAAGAATTTAAAGTTGATATAGGTAGTCGTCCGATGTAGAGCACTACTATTTTGAGGGCTATTTTATGCAACTTTTACCACTGTTATCTATAAACTGTAAGTGCTTGTGAATAAAATAAAAGCTATATCCGTTCCATGTTCGATATTTATATGCATACAAATATATGAAATAAATATGAGTTGTAATAAAACAAGGATTGCTATTTCAAAAGTTAGAAGTATAAAAACTTAAAAAATTAAACTACAATATTTTAATTTATATGTATGTACCATAGATCATGGTGTATAGTCAAACAATATAAATAGTAAAAAATATTTGATTATTAAAACAAATGTAAAGTGCGATTAAGTCAGACTAAAAAGTTTCCTTCAGAAAATCAAAAAAGTTCATTTGCACGGGTGTTTATCGTGTTTAAATGAACGGTCTCTAATAGAATATAAGTTGATTAGCGTTTCATAAAATTTTACCTACCTACACAGGAGTAGATATACGAATTATACCTATACTTATTCGTTTTAATCAAACACGAGTTGAAATTAAATTAAATGGGGTCACTAACTTTGACACAAAAATAATGGAGATTACGTAAGACTCTAACGTACAATTCCCCATTTATGTTTGTATCATAAAATGTAAATATCCCTCCGGATGGATACGATGTTCAAAGCATATGCATATTATATAATATGTATAATATGTACGATGTACCTACACTGAAATAGATTCAAAATTGATTGACTTAAAATGTTAATAATATTCAAACTTATATAGCATCACATAGGTGTTTATTTTAAAAATATTTTTTTTTCCGTGAAGGTACTTTCATGACTTCAAAAGCACACTGATTATTATTATTATGATTATGCATAATGCATTTTATACCATCGATCAATGAACGTAAGTTTATCTATACACACGTCTACCTATATATTATTACATTTCATTGTAAACACGGTATTCGTATAATCGTGCAATATTAGAGTGTAATGTGTATCCTCGAGGAACGCGTACAATGTAGGTAATAATATTATGATTACCACCTATCACTCGAACGGAACGAAAATAGATCGCGATCAAAATTCGGAAATGTCATAGTACAAAAAGTGATCGGCGAGAAAATACATCATCGAGGTTATTATGATATCCAATATAGGTATAGTAAATATTATATGTAGATTAGAGGTAGCTATACACAAAAAGCGTGTGTCGGCTGCGGCGGTGGTGGCGGCGTCAGAGATCGAGAAAGTTGCGTCGGATTAGGCCGGGTAAAATTGTAAGTATAAAAATATATACGAACATAAAGTGTAACAATAAATTATTATTATTATGGAATATGGTATACAAAATATTCTAATAACAGAGGCGGATCGAACATAATATTATACTTTCGATGGTTCGCATATATGCATAGATATAAGAGTGATGGGAGGGGGTCGTCGTCGTCGCGGGCATATTATATTTAATGCGATTTTCAAAGTACAAACTTTTGAGTACTGTCATAAAAGATAATACGTTGTACGTATAGGTACGACGGTTAAACCGTTCAAATCGAACGAGACCTGTATTGCGAATAGATACGGAATGAAAAAAAAACCTATATCTACGTAAATTTCTAGAAATTTATACTACTCCTGGACTATACCCCGATGTAGAAATCGTGTGGACGGGTGGCTTTTTCGATTCTTATTAGTAGTGTGTTGGAATTTAAAAAACTAGAATTATAATTAGATAAATTAATTTTGTATTCGTGTGATCTCGGCTGATATTATTGTTGTAAGTTAATCTGAAACCGGTCGGATCGAAAGGGGGGGGGCATGTACTCAAGCCGCCTCTGTTAAAAATATAATATTATAATCGTTAATAATTATAATAATAATAATATTATTATTAAAATGCACACAGACTACGTGACGTACCGTGTGCGGGCGGAGCGGCGGCGGCGGCGTAATAACGTGGTGGAGCGGCACGGCGCTACTGCTGCTGCTGCGACGGCGGCAGCGACGGCGACGGTTAACGTGCTACTGAGAGCTCCGTCGGCGGCCCGCGATACGCGGTTATATTATACGGCGGCGGCGGCGGCGGCGGCGGCGACCCAGCGGATTGATCGAGAGATCGAGCGGAGAAGCGACGTCGCCGGCGTGCGCTGCTCCTCGGCGCGCGATGCAGAGCGGCGAGCGTTGTTCAGCACACGGCGGGGGATCGGGCGCCGTCTAGCGGTGTCCCGGCGGCGGCCGCGCGCGCGTGTCGTCCCTTACAGCGACGGACAGACGGACGGACGGCCGGCGAGCTCCCGCGCATGCGCGATCGGGAATTGCCGCGGCGGCAGATACGCGTATTCTGTGTAATGTATACGCGTACATATAATTGCACGTCGGTCGGAAAAAAAGACGTTCGCCACACCGTCGTGACCGCGGTAACTGCAGCCGTCAGACGCCCGCCGGGGTAGAAGAAAATTAAATTATTTCAATTCGCCCTAATACGCCAACCCCATTTCCTCTCCCACCACAACAGCCGACGATAATCATACAACGACGCGTTATTTACAACATTCCATGGCCCAAATCATATAGGTATAGAGCACCAATTAAGTCGATCGCGAAATATTCCGAATATTCCGCAATAGGTAACCGCCGCAGGTAACATGCTCTACGCCTAAAGCGTTACGATGTGAACCTCGCTACGACATCTTAAGTATACCTGCAATATATTATCGTGTCCTCCAGGCTATGGTCACCGACCACCGTGTCTTGGCCTACTGACGACGGTATGAAATGTTTCGGGAGGGTAGCAGGTCACATAATGGGACACAATTCAGCCAATCGATAAGGCTCGTTCGCCCTATATTTGATATACATACAATAGACGATGTATACATACGAATGTGTCGCGGTGGAGGTGTGGGTCGGTGGAGTGATGGGGTATACTCGATGGAGGGGGGTCGAGGGGGAAGGTCTCGATAACGATGATTTGACGTAAAGTATTTTATGCACGTTCCGCGGGGATGGCCGTAACCGGCGGCACCACGCGCGATATATGTTTGGACGATAAATATTATATATTATTGTGTATTAGTATAGGTACCTACTACGCGAGTGTATAGCGATCATGAGACGATCTCTCTGCGTGTACGACGCGACGACGAGAAACGACGAGATCCCAAAACTTTGGCCGGTCGGTCCGTTTTTTTTCATATCCTAGAAACTACCCGCTACTCGCATCCCACCCCGAGCGCGCGCCACCCCGGACGTCGCGCGATGTTGCTGGTTGATATTATATATATATATGTATAGTTTCACTGCAGCACATATATTATATATATATATATATATATATGTATATGTATATGTATATGTATATGCATATGTATATGTAATGTATACACTGCGGGCGAGAGCCCCCGCGGATCGTATGAATTTCAATCCCTCCGGGACTGCTCTCTTCCGTATTCACTGCAGTCCACGGAATCTATCCGCCACCACCGCAGAGATCTATATTATACTTGTACGCTGATTTACATCCCGCCCAGGCCATATTATATTGTACACGGGTCAAAGACGGACCAACTTCAACCACGGTAAAATAGAACGACAATGTATACACACTATACACAATGAATCGGCATATATATATTGATATTATACGCACTATAATAAGAGCTAAGTTATATAGATAGCTACACACAAGGCGTCGGTGAACGTTTCCAGTCATTCCCTATACACACCCTCCTCCACTTACACCCACACCTGCTCCACGCACATACAACCCAAAGTCGAACGATCCACCGCGCAAATATGGCAATAAAATAAATACATTTTGTACAATGCATGTGCTGCACACAATCGGTGTCGGGTCGTCTTGCGGTCGTTGTTTGCAGTGGCGGCGAGAAAGGGGTGAGTAGTACGTATTATTATTATTACTATTTTGAATCACGTGATTCAAGAAAACAAATTTACCAGGCCGGATGATGGGTAAATAAATGGGGGCACCTGAGCAGTTTAACCAGCGAGAGATTGAAACGACTCGTCGTCTTCCACCGCGTACATTACCTACCTACTTAAGGAAGACATTTTTCTTTTCGTTGAAAATCACACAATTCTTAGTTATATCGAGTTTCCGATGAAATACGTACATATTATACAGCAAAATGCATTATAATTGTACAGGTAAAAAAGATAATATTTGTACACACGTGCGTATGGAACAAACAATTTACCGATCTGTAGCTGCGGAGGATGGAAGAGATGACTACGTGTAATTTATATTGATATATTGCTCACAACAAGATAGAACATTTTCCCGACATCGCTAGAAGTTGTGCACGAAAGAGTGAGGCCGCTTTAAATAATATAAGCAAACGAGTGAATGACTCGGAAAAAATTAAAAACAAGAGAAAAGAGGCAGGTTTTATTTTATACGCTGCTTTTCATGTCTTTAGAGCATAATATATACATGGCGACAGGTATAGCCGAGTTTAGAATGTTCTTAGCGAGAAAAGAAAACTATTCGCGAATTCTCGTTTATTATTAATTAAACCCACTATGATTCTCTTCCGAGAGTATCTTCCTCTCACTGTCGCTACGGACTACATTGGGGGTGTCTTTAAATTTTGAAGAAAAAAAAGAAAAACTAAGAGAACCGAGCCCAGTTTACTCGGAAAATGGTCATGACAGAATTAAAACGATAATTCTCCGAATATTGTTCGTTTCATTCATTCACTATTTTCTTGAAAACTATACTCGTGATACACAGAAGAATACCAAAAAATACTTTCCTCAAGTATGATCGATAATAATGATAGTTACATTGTTCATGTAGTTACGTGACTTTATATAACTTAGAATTATAATCGAATAAAATGCTAGTTGCTATATACTGCGTAAAACACTAAATTTGATTTTTTAAACTTACTATTTGTTTGTATAAAAGTTCAAATGAAACATATCATACTAAAATAGATAGTATTAAATAATCAGATATTAAAAGTACATTTGGAAAATATGTGTGTGTATTCGTTATTATTTAGCAATCGAAATATTTATGATATACATTACATTGCGATAAACTGTAGTCTGTGCTCACTAAATGCTATATCAAATTATAAAGCTATAAAATCCAAGCACAACAACAATAGTATAATGAGTATGATATGTCATTTAATAAATAATACAATAAAAAGCTAAAATTATTATTTAAGTAATATTAATTTAGATATATGATGATTTTGAAAATTATGAGATAGGTATTTCAATTATTCTCAAAAATGTGTGGTTGTCAAAACTATCAAATTATAATGACAAAAAAAATACCTATTTAAAAAATGTTAAGATTTTATCGGTATGATTGCATTTACATCACAACAACTCTACACCATGGTACAATACTTCCTATAACTCCCGATTTTCATCAGCTAAAACTCAGAACAGGATTATTACAAACAAAGCAATACAAATTCCAATCCTCGGTGTACGTCTATGGGTGTTACTGACTATATGACTAGAAGAATGCCAGAATTATTGCAACACATCTAGAAGTTGCAATACAATAAAACGAGGAACTCCCTGTGCTGCATAGTATGTTTTGAGTGTACCTTATCATTGAGTAGATCACTATTCGATGCGTCAAATTTTAAAATCACAATTTATATATTATATTGTAACTATCTACGCAATACGAACAGTTTTAGTATTTAAGGAAATCGTTAACATACAATAACAAATTTGAAAACTATATTATAATGTGTTTCGAAAATGGTTATCTTAATATTTATGAAAAAATGGTAAGCATCTACGACTATTCTTCCCGGAAGTTATTTTACAACACAAAAAATAAAATCAATTTCTTCAAAAACAGGCGTTGAGTAAAAATTCCAGTTTTGCCGCTGTTATGTGCTATGTCATTATACAGGTAAAATTCGGATATTCCTATTTTCGATCCCCTAAAGTACAAGCTATAGATTCAAGTTTCAGCCAGAATTCATCCTCGATGCTTAAGACTGAAGTGAATTTATTACTTTAAAACAGGATAATAAAGAAAAAAAATACATCTCACTGTAAGACGAATAAATATACAAATTAAGATAATCAGTAGAGATTATAAAAAACGTAATAATAATTCTTATTTCATAATACTGAAATCCACTGGACCGGAAATGATGATTTACGTATACATACATACATATTTAAAACTTAACTAATAAAAACATATATAATTAATATACATAACCTTTATGACTATGAAATTGTAAAAGTACACAAGTTTACAAAACAATTCAACAATACCAAACATGAAAACTAATAAATCTAAAAACTACTACTAAAACAATAATTTAATGTTTTACCAGGTTTATTAGTGATTTATGTTTTTTTTAATCTAACTGGCTTTGACATTTTAGGCAAGCAACAATTCGTTTATAAAATTAAATCATGATATTCTGAAGTTGGTTACAAACTACAACCATAATTCACACCTCAATAAGTTCTCTTGTGCTGGCGTAAAATAAAGTTGGAAAATCATTAAGAAAAAAAATTAAATATTTATTAAAATATAGTTGAAGTAATTTGAAAAATAATTTTAAAAATGAAGAAAATTAATGGTTTAAATTTATTAAATGAAAAATAAACCAAAACGTGGGTAAAATCAATGTAGGTGTATATTATTTTTTTAGTACCCACCTACCTATTATATTAACCCTGAATAAAACGCGACAGCTATTGGTTTTACAATGATATACTTGAATTACCGAAAACGCTTTAAACGATATTCTCGTGTTTCAATCCTTTTAAATTTATAGTCGACATAAGTAGACACCTAAACAATATATACGATGTACTTGGGGTATCAAAGATGAAAACTTTTATTGTTTTCCGACGAAAATCTAAAAAATAAAAACAATATAAAATATTGTAGTGTTCGGTAATGTTACTTGATTTATTTAGTATTAGCTTCTAGATAATATTATATTTAAAGACTTGGGATATTTGAATTGAAGTATTACCAAACGAGTACGCTATCCAAAAACTGTCTTAAAGTTGTAGAACCCATTTAACCAACAACAAAAAACCCCGTACAGAACAGTAAGAGAATTCGGGAACATATAAAACCTTTATCGAATCAATCACATTCGTGGTTCAAATAAATGCCAATAATAAATAATCTACGTTAAATGTTCACGTTCTACACTAAAAGCTCCCATTTTAAAAAACATACAAGATAAGACAAACTAACAAAGATACGATAGGTAAGTATTAAAATAAAAACCATTATCATAAACATTATACATATTATACAGGTACTAAATACCTACAGCACAACAATACGACATAAAAAAAACTGATTTTATTTTTATTTTTTTTCCTTTTTAACCGATTCCGAATGAAACTCTCAGTAATCATTACTACTGCAATACATACATTTTATTTAACAAAAAATTACATTATTTTCATAATTATTTAAAAGCTGAAACTATCATTATACAATTTTGTGATTAAAAACATGTATTGATAAGTGTTTTTGAGTAAAGATGGGAGTCATAATAATTGCGTCAAACAAAAACGGGAAGACAAAAGACTATCTAATTAGTATAATAGTACAATATTAATTTAGCTCAATAAACGAACATTTTCGTAATTAGGTTTTAGCAAATTTGTTCGAGTAAACTGCATTTCTACGAATTGTTTCGGATCAGGAATGTTATTATTTCAAGACTACAGAATACAGCATTCACCCTAAATTCGATTGTTGGTTTATACTTATAAGTTATAAATCTAAGAGTAATTCTAAAGCACAAAACGTTTTAATTTATGTGAATATATTAAAGTATACCTACTAAGTTTTAGTGAAATAAACAATTTTTTCAACAACATTTGCAATTATATACAATTACAAATATAATGACATTTATGAAACCGAATAAAATAATATATTATACTATGATATTTATAAGAATAATTTCCATAACCGTATTATTACACCAATGAGCTGATATCATATTGGTACATCAATCATAAAATATAACATCGTAATAACTAGACAAATATAAATTGATACACGAACTTGTAAGTTATTTCGACCCTGGAGTACATCTGTCAGACTAGTCTTATACTCTTATGTTATTGAAGTTTAAACTATAACATTATAAGCCGTGCAGTTGTCTACCAAAATCAAAATTGTTCTGCCTTGTTCATTATTCCACTTAATCGACCAATGGCTAAAGATATCTTGAGTCATCCATACATTTTTATTTGCAGTAAAGTCAACAGGTAAAGCTTTAATTCCTTTAAGACATCGACATAATTCATCATTTAAACAAGTCAGAGGGTGAATATTTGAGAATGTTATAAGAAAATTTGCTTTTTAGCCAAAAATGTGCACCAGCAAAATCTGCGACACATTGTTCTATTCTAATTGAGTTTTTAGGAAAAAAATAAATTATTTTTTTCCATTGGTCGCCTTAAAGTTAAAATTTACCAAAGAAAAGAGTCTAACACACGAGTACCTATCTTTATTTCTGACTTTAACAAACCATTCCTTCAACACGCGTTCATCATTATCATCCTTTTCACATATTTTCCCTTTTCGACTCTGAGATTAATTTTGTAATGCTTCACATTCAATGTCTTTCCTATACTACGTTACGGTCATACTTTTCTAAAATGTCAAATTTCTCACATAAACATCAGCACGTCGGGTTAAATTAGCGCTCATGTTAACTACAAAAAAGGACGATCTGGTGTTGAAACTCAAATGACGACTGATTGTACAACGATTATACCGTCGACTACAACGCTTACTGTTCGCTTACTGTCCGTTTAGATACTAATCGATTTTCTTTTAAATTTTTTTTTATATGCTCGGATCATTCCACTCCAGTCTAATAAGCTACTGAACCCTATATCTGTGAATCTTATAAGCGGTGTCTGCTGTTTATTTTATATCTGATAACCCCTATACACTTTTTTATGACTCATTAGTTTTATTATTTCGCGTAATGTATAACCGACAATAAAACTGCACAGTACCTACCTATGTTTTATGCTTTTATATTAAAATTGTTCGTTTAAGTATATTAATATGGTTATTGTGCATATAACTAACTAATGAATCTATAACTAAATTCAAATATTAAAAAAAATTAAAAAATGTTTAAATGTATATGAGTTTGTTTTACATCATTCGTCCCCTCATATTAACGAACAACATTTATTGTGTTAACAAATTAATGTAGTTAATTTATATACTATCATTAACGTATGTTTATTTTATTAATACAATATGTATTTTAAGCCGTTCAGTCGAAACAATATTTCATCATAGCTAAACAACCAAAATATTGTGTACAATAAGGTAGTGTTAAAAATGTATACAATACCGAGGGAACGCGTCACAATATATAAGAACTTGTTTATAAACTTTAATTGGTAAATATCAACTTTGACGTAGACACACAATAAGTAAACAATACACTATAATAAACTCTCGAGTTTCCTTCGTTCCTTCAATAAAGACCTTGCATTAGCAGCGGCTAACAGATGTACGTTGCGGGAGGATTAATGAAACAATTTAATACGCCCGGAATGTACCTAACACAAATCTCTCATTTAAGTGCTACGGCTATATACATATATATATATATATATATATAAAGCGGATTCGTGTTTACGGGTGGTAATCCCACGATAAACGTATAAGAGAAAATAAATAACCTAAAAATGAAATAATCACCCAAAATAGGAAATAAAAATATCCTAATGTTGTGCAGTTATTATATTAAATTGTAAAATAAAATTCCGTACCTACATCGACTACAAAATGATATATGTCGAAACCCATATACATCGTTATAAAATACCGACCTACGTCTGTCATCGTATAATAGTAGGATAATTGTAATGATGAGTCGTAAAATTGAACACGTTGTAAACGTTCTACAGTTTTAGTGTCTCCGTCTACCGGTACCTACCTATAGCTATATATTCCTACTCCTATAAAATATTATATAATATATAGTCTGCGAGGAATTCAATTTATCTGCTCAGTAGTTACACAACGATTTTAATCGAAAACCAGCTATATACGTTATTAGTATCTGTAATGAGACAATATGGACTGCGCGATTACACTGAGGAAAAACGAAACGACGAAGAAATAAAAGTATAGTTTTATGTCTAATCGCATTTTACGTCGATTTAACGCTCAAACGTTGGAGCATAAACGTCCGCCACATGTGACCGACACCACCCATCGATCATTGATTGATTTTCCGACTGGGAAAATATTTATGAAAAACTTTCGATGGACACTATTGGAGCCGCAGCAGTACCCACAGGCAGACACCGCAAATGCTTCATTGATTATCTCTGTTTACTGTAATGTGCATCATCGTTACCTCATCACCCTGAAGTTAGGTAGGAACAAATAGTAGGTATAATTTTATATTAACTCACAGATTATTGAAACTACTGTTTAAGGTTTAAATCATATTTTTGATGAACAATCGCCCGTATGCAGCAATTCCTATATAGACAATCTGGCCCAATATCTGACGTTTAAATTTTCATTTTTAAATCTCTATCGTTACCTGCCTGTCTTGTAGCCCCTGAGTAACTAAACACAGCCACTCAATTCCATCTCAAGTTCCATCAACGGAGGATTTCTTTACCCAAGACTGTAACATAATCTATCACTTATAATGTATTACATAAAATTGTATTTATACTGTATTATTAGTTAGGTATATTGTAAAATTAGCACAAAATCCCCACATTGGTATCACGAGGTTCGACTTAGAATATAAAAATTTAAAAAATATGCGGCCGAAAATATTGATTCATTTCCAGCTGGTATCACTTGACACTACATGTTGTAATATCATTCCCAAACTGTAGAGTTATCAAACAATTCATAAACGAGCCACCAAGCTGTGACTCGCAAGTATGCTAAAACCGAACAATAATAAACACATATCATGTGCATATTCATAGATAACATTGCGCATTAATATAGAATGATAAAAGTTTAAATTGCATATAGTATTACCGAATATAATAGTATAGTAGGTAACATAAGTTTTATTTTTCACACCGAAAACTTGAGAATACATAGAAATATGTTCACAGATGTAAAAATAATATCCAAATGAAGTAAGAAAGAGAAGTGCAGAAGGATACATCAAATAAAAAAGTTGATACTTTACGCGAACATTTGTAATGGAATTTCAGGTTACCGTAGTAACGAAATCTGACGAAACACCATCGGGGGAAATAAAAAGTAAACCCAGATGCAAATGGACAGGATGAGACGAGAAAGAAAAAAATACAGAAACGCACTATGCATTGGTTATATTTTCGGGCCCTAGTTACTTTGAAATCAAATTTGATTATTGTAATTTATTATTCAAGACAAAGTATAATCATGAATAAAAATAGCAAAAACTTTTCTGATTACGTTAAGAAAATCCAGTTGGGAAGTATAGAGATTATATATTATATATTGGTATAATATATTGTGACGTGTACACTCACTGTCAGTTGACGGGGACATATTTACTATTTAATGGGTGGAAAGGTTAAAAGACGATTGCCCCGGGCGTAATGGGGGCGTGATGACTGATGAGTATAATGTTACTGGGAGGGAGATTGGTCAAACCGCGGCGGGAGGGGGGGGGGGTGCTAAGTATACACCCGTGGCGCCAAAGTCCTTAAGTCGACGTCACTATACCGTAGTTTATACTCAGAATACAGTACAATTTCGAAATTCTCAACAGAATACCATCGAACAGCACGCAGTGTACGCTGTATACATGAATCAGATTTTACTGCAGAAGGAAAGTGTATTGTTTTAGAAAAAAATAAACTTGCTAAGACGGACATGTAAAACATTTTTTTTAACCAACTACTACATGACAAATGCATACAGGAGATAATAGAAGAAAAATAAATTTAATGATATTTTATCCTTCAAGTTTCTGACATTGCGGTAAAAAAAAATTGACAAACACAAAATATTATTGGATTTATTTTACATCTACCTGTCAGACTAAATCTATAACGACAAGTGAACAACTCTCTCCTTATTATTTTTATGACACGAATCAATATAACCCCAAATAACTATATTTATCTAAATCTTTGTGGACCGAGTAAAATGTAAAAGAACAATTCTTAACATTTACAATTTGCAACAAACAATCACAATTAATATATGATAGATTTTGCAAACTGAATAAACCAATCAACTATTTAAAATATTTGTAAGATATGTTAGGTATTTTATTTTTTATATTTCATGGACAGTAATATATTGTTAAGAAAAAAGAGTATCGATAATTATATTTAAAGGTGTTCTTTTCTATGATTTTATTATTGTTATTATGTCCAATATAATATTTAGTTTATTTATTTATCCGAATGGCAAGTAAAATATATATGTAGTGAACGATCCAGAAGAAAATTATATACTTTTTAATGTTTATAGGTGCTTATGAAATAAAACAAATGTTCTCTTCCATACTTCTATGATTATTATTGAGCTTGGACAAAATTACTAAGGATTACGGAAGTTATATACAATGTGACACCGTAAATATAACCGTACAGGTTTAACCTAACCTAACCTTGGACAGTTATTTGTGCGGTTCTTAGTTTTCTAAAAAATATAATTTTTAATAACCTAGAACACTATTAAAAATAATATAACACAATCTGTATGATATTTTTATTTTTATTTGTTAGCAATACAGGTATCTATACATAAGAAATAATTGGAAATTCGAAACGCATAAAAAAATGAACCGATTATAAAAACAAATCTACAATAATTTAATACCAACATACCCAGTAATATCTCTTTCTAAACATAATAGAAAAATAACAAATTATTTTCGAACAGTCCGGAAATTGGAAACAAAACCAAATCATACAATTATTGATCGCTGAACAAGAAAATATAAAAATTTATCCAGTTATTGTTTTATTCAATTTGGAAATTCTATATATACCTACCAATTTATTCAACCTATATTAAAATCTATGTATAATGTTGTATTATGTCACTACTTTACTAGAATCTACAACAGTGGTTCCCAAACTTTTTTCTGCTCTTTTTTTACTCGATTCAGCCTCGGTGCCCTGTTGTGAATAACATAAAAGACGGAACAAAAAAAATATTCATTGATATCCTTAGACCGTAGAACGCGGTGCCCTTAGAAAGTGCTCGCGGTGCCCTAGGGCCTAGGGGACACAATTTGGAAACCATTAATCTGGAATAATTTAATACTGTTATATATACTACACGTACCTACTGTTAGGCGAATAAAGTGTACCTACAAATTTATATCGAACAGTTTACAACATAAATGTCGAGAAATAATTAAAAACGTACCGTTACAAATCATGAATAATATCAAAGTGAAATTTTCCAGTACAAATAAATCGTACTATAATAATACGTTTCCAAATAGAATCCCGGAATGAAATATTTCTATTTACATCGTAAAATAATTACGTAATATATTCAGGAGTAAACGGGGCCGCTGTGAAACCAGTGGGAGTGGCTCGTTGGTGTATATTAATGAATTTGATGGTATTCAACCCTTGCGTACGAGTATAGGGTAGGCTTAATCATGACTTATTGATAATATTATTAGTGATTACTTTTATTTCCTCCCCCAGCAAAAATGCAATACTCTTCGGATTAACTAGAGCTGGGATTAGTTTGAATTGGAACGTTTTTCAGACATTCGGGGGGTAAGTAAGGTCCACTAATATTGATACAAATAATAAATTATTTATTTTGCTTCTTTTTGCATATTCAACTTCATCAACAGGAAAATAGCATGCTTCGTGATATACGCCTATTCAAACGAAAATAATATAAGGGCTAGACAAAAACGACGCTCCTAACTTAAATAGTATAAAATCAGTAATTCTGTCACTGACGAAAAATATGTAAAAATATATTGAAAATTTTAAAGATTTATTTAAAACTAAGATTAACATAAATAATTCGGCTTACACAAATAGCAACTTCATTGAATTTGTTTTAAATTCATAGGGGATACTCGTCTCTTTTACTTAATGACTGTTCGAAAATTATTCGTACATTTTTTGTATATTTTAGCATGTTATAAAAAAATAAAATTTTAAATATTTCATAAATACAACAATATTCACTATGTGTATTCTATTAGAAACACGGCTGTCGAAACTCTGGGACCTTTAAATTTCGATACCATTCTACAACTTTATTATATAAAATAAAAGGGTGCTCAGTTATAAAGTGTACCACTTATAATGACCGAAAACATAAAATCAAACATATTTGTTGTACGCCACCGCTCTACAGACGATAATTAATGTGACGTGTCGAAATAAATGAATACGCATTTTCTTCGATATTCGATGTTTCGGGAGCTGTAACAATCGAGGCGTGTTGTTTGCATTCTTGATCGACTTTTTTTGAATTTTTCGTGGCAAAGGAGGACTCCAGTAAATGTTTCATTTCATTCACGACTTTTCTTTTGAATTAAGTCATAATACAGCTACGGATTACTCGTAAGCAATCGTGAATTACTGCGACGGATAGCATTATCCATGTATCCATAGCTACCTGCACTCCGATTATTAATTACACGGTCGACAACAATTCCATTCAAAGGGGAATACGCATAGGCCCCCGGAAACCGGCGTCGATGTCAGATTTAGTAATCCATCACAATAATTGTCATCGGTAGATCTGTTAAGCTCATCCTCGGCCACCCCTGATGATGTACGCCACATATTTTAAACTCGCAAAAAAAAAGAAATATCAAACATAATCGAACATAATTGACAGCTGCAGACGGGTGATTAACGTGTGGATTAGAACGGAACTTCGACCGGACGCGGATGTAATAATATTTAATCAGTATCTATCTCAATAAGCATAACTTAAAAGGATCAATTATCGATGACTATAAATTATTTAATGTTTTACCAATACACACATTATATTAAAAAAATAGCCATTGTATTTATTATAAAAAATTATTACTCATGGGTCGACGAAGAAAGCATATATAATGAAAGCGAAAATAGAACTCATGATGCAAAAGTTACATATTTTAATAAATAATTTGGTAAAAAAATCGTAGAACATCTTGGTCCTACATAGTTAAACACTTTTCCGAGAAATGTTAAAAATAATATATACTTACACACTAATTACAGGAATCTTATAAAGTTTAATCATAATAAACTAATTTTTAATTGGTTATTTACATTGTCAGAATAGTATCTGGTATGTTGTAATTTTATTTGTCTGTTTATTATTTTTGTAATTATTTATGTATTTCTAATAATCTTATTAATACAAAAAATGGTGTAATTATTTTGAATGGTTAATTTAAGTAATATAAATTGTAACTCTCTACCACCAACACTGCAAGCATAAAAAGCTTGAATAGGTGGTTATAATCACATCCATTGTAGTTTCTTATAGTAAATAATTTTCAAAAAAATAAATAAATATAAACCCGTGGCTCTACCTATAAACCGTTTCTCCCTCGGAGCAAACACTAGACGACTTGCACCCCCATGCACCCTAGTGTATAGATAGCGCCCGAGCACTGCTCAGTGAACGCTCGCCGAATCGCAAAAGTCCGTCAGTCAACTAAACCGAATCAAACGAGAACGTCGCAACTCTTTCCGGTAAGATTTATAACACGTGCGCGATAACAATGTTATTATTATTTTTTTTTTTTCGCGATAATAAAATATTGCTGCATATAATGATTAGTATAGTGTTATCGGTTATCGTAAACAATGTATACACGATGCTGGCGTTCGAGGGTTTCGTAGGTATAAATTGCAGGATTCTGGAATTTTAGAAAAACGTATTACATAATATCTTAATACTAAGGCTTTTCGATTTTACGTTATTTGCATGTATAGGTGATGTATTGTATTTTATACCATGTAAATCCTTACAACACGTAGACGTTAAACATAATATCAGAGTAAAACAAAGGGTTGTAAATAAGTGTGTTCCTATCAAACGACAACGTGTATTGCCCAATCACGACAGGTCGTGATAACGGTATCGTATTGTGTAAGACTTTTGTGTATTATAAGTTAGGTATTAATAGTAGTAGTATTAGTTAGGTATTAATAGAATACAGATGCAGAACCTATAAAGTGCCTAGGTTGGCTTTGCGTTCAATGTTCATCAACTCTAAGAATATTGGTCGTGGCGCGTACACGAGCGGGAGTGAGAGTTACGAAAAACCTAGCGGACATAGCCCTTAGGCGTGGGCAGCAATTTGGTGTGGTGTGTGCCAGGAAGAGATTGGGTTACTTTATCTTGAATGGGCTCTAATAAATAAAACCTACTCCCCCCCCCCTCTCACAGAAAAAAAAATAAAAAACAGACATTCAAAATTTAAATTCGTAAAAACTCATATTGGTTAACTTATCCTGCTTGCACCTAATTGTGTTTCCCAAAAACATTTTCATATATTTCAACAAATATATTAACACTATAAAAAAATGAGTAGGTATATTTTATTATACCTATTTTTAAACACATATAATTTAATAATAAACTATAATATACACCTATATTAGAATTTCGAATAAAACCATTACATCACTACACTTGAAATGCGGGTTGCAATAGTAAGCGTGGATGAAGTGAAACTTCTCTACTGCAGGGGGAATGAAAAAAAGGTCATCACTTATCGGCCATCAAGGTCAAATATTAAGTTTGCATTGGACAAATAAAATTTTCAATTGAAATTAATTATCATTATACAAATATAAGACAATCGGATTAATATTTATTACCATAGAAACCTTAGTGTCGAGTGAGCCACACCCGTAACGCTTTTTGGTCGCAACGGCTGAGCCCACTTCCGCACCTACAGAATAAGGTTCACTTCAATACAACTTTTAATAATGGAATGTCAAATCTAGGTAGTTTAAGTAGTAGCCGAAATACACGCCTGGCAATAGAAATTAATACTATCACTATTGCGATCGAACTTGAACATTGAACGGCAGAGATGAGTCGTATCACATCATATATTAGTGATTGTTCTGTGCCACTGGTGGTTATCTAGTCCATTCTCGTGGGTTATCGTTTGTGCTATTTATTTTGTAGCCTACACATTGAACAAAACCACAGAATGAACAATAGTCGTACAAATAGCCACAAGCCACGGGGTGTGCCACGGCACACCTGGCACACTCTGCAGTGCACACGCCAAAGGGACCAACGAAAGCGAAAACGTTATCAGCGATCGAAGAGAAAACACAGACGAATACATGATAACGAGAGTCGGCGTCGAGGTTATCTGTTGGCGCGACGGTCTGGATTTATTGATTTTTCCGCGATGGTCTAGATTCCGAGGCGCCGCGCGCCGGTCCGTTCGGCGGCGGTGGTGGCGTCGACGGCGGTGAACCCCGGCCGCCGCGCCACCGTTACTGTGTGTGCACAACACGGCGTTTGGCCTCGTTATTCGCGTTCGCCCGGTGGTGCCGCGCGCGGGGGGTGTACCACTGTTATTGTTGTCGTTGTCAGCGCCGCGGGTATAATATATAGTTCAATCGGTGACCACGACCACGGGATATTATCATAATATAACACGACGTCGTCGTCGTCAAGCCGGCCGTGACGAACATGCCGAAAAAGAAACCGATACCGGTCGAAGATCTGGTGGTGCCGCCACAGGACACCCGGATATGCGGTACGATATGCGTGTGCCAGATGACTGCCGTGCTGAGCAGCGTGGCCATCGTGTACTTGACGGTGGCCATATACATGCCGACCATGCGGGAATTCAAGTCGGGCATATCTGAGGATCCGGTGGTGTGCACTACCACTAGGAACGTGTCGTCACAAAAGTGCGACTGGAGCTCGTGCAGCGAATGGTGCCTGAGCAAGCCGTCCGGCGGCTGCGCGCAGATCTACGTCAACATCCGGCAGAACGGGTCGGCGCTGCTGTTGCACAACTGTTCGCACGTCGTCAACAAGACGTGCTTCGGGTTCGACCCGGAGAACGCCAAGCGGTATACGTGCATCCGGGACGAGTGCAAGACGCTGACCGGCACGTTCAACTGCACCGACGGTGTGTGCATAAACATCACGGACGCGTTCCGGTGCGAGTTCCGCAACACGGAACCGCCGCTCAAGTGCAACGAGTATCGGGGCAAGATCACGTGCATGTCCATAGCAGGCCTGAACAGCTGTGTGCGCGGCGAGTGCAGTCGCATACTGGAGCCGTACAACTGCGACCGGCGGTGTGTGGACATACCGACCAGGAACAAGAACGTGATTGTGCTGAGCGGCGACAGGACGTTCTTGGCGCGGTGCGACGCGGCCGCGCACCTACCCGGTTACATGGACGGCGACCCGTTACCGCGAGAAATTGACGAAGGCGGTGGCGGCGTCATCGAAACCGAGCGGCGGCGGAGGATATGGTCCGAGGAACAGGACGATGTGCTGATTGCGTCGTGCATGAGCGTGGTGCTGGGCGGGCCACCCGGAGATCTGCTAGCCACGGACTGCGTCAACGGGTCGCTACTGCGGCAGGACGTACTGGCCGACTTCGCCAACTTCTCGCACCTGACCAACCTGAACGCTCAGAGTGACCGGCCAATAGTGGCCGGTGACGTGGTGGCGCCCCGAGAACACAAGCTGCTCATTGCCAAAGACAGCCACCTGCACATCAACCTGGAGGGCTGCGTGAACACGCTCCGAGGCGAATGCGACGTGTTCATCCGACGGTTCGGCAAGGACGGTTCCGACCACAACGCTCGCGCCCGGTTCCGGTGCTTCTACGCCACCGGCATACCCGAGCTGGCCGTCGTCCGGTTCGACCTGGGCCGCACGTACAAGGAGTTCCTGGTGGCGTCCGTGGTTCCGGTGGTTATGTTGGTCATATCGTGCTTGACGCTCATCCTGTGCCAGCGAACGGTCGAGGTGGGCGACGACGCCAAGATGCGGTTCAAGCGCAAGAGCATCCGGACGCTGTTCCCGCTGCACGACCGCGAACTGGACAGCATAGCCGGCCGCCGACCGTCCACTGTCGACCTGGACAACACGTCTCTCTGAGATTCGCTACGTGAGTATACATCACAGAATAGTGATAGAATAATAAATATTATTGAGTCGTAATTAGACGGCAATCATGCATCCTGTCCGTCCGGTTTACTTGTCGTGTGCGTCCTGGCCCATGTGAGTCTGACTTTTTTATGAAGCCATAACCGAAGATTTGAGCCGTTTTCGATACTATTTTTCGGTGGCAGTTAATATAGGCGATCATCTATTCTCTATTGAGAAATGTATCCTCCGTTGGAAAGTCCAGAGAACGCCACCGCGGCTATATTCTTGTACGTTATAATAATAGGTGGTCAATATTATGTCCAACAGGACTCTAATGTACGAGAGTCACTAATATATTACACGCGCAGGATGTTACTATTACTTGTATAATATTGTGCGATTATTCTATTTCGTTTTATTGACCATGTTTTTCGTTTCTTTTGCAGGCATTCCCCTCTTACAAGATAGCCCTACTCGTCAGCAACAGATGTATTCGTTGCCAGACTACTAGAGCTTACATTTCACCACGATCCGGACGGCTTACATGAAAAATAAGCTTCGTACACAAAACAAATCTGGATCGGTGAGGGGAACGCGTAATTGTTACAACATGAAAAAAAAATTGTTACTAGTGAGATTTAATTGTATTCACTCGTTTAAATATAATTCATTGCATCTCGAAAATTGTGCACATAAATAATATATACATTTGTGAATTGACACATCCTTACCACGTCGCTAATTTTTGAAAAATATATATTTTTTTTTATACACTCGATGCCTATAACTATAATATACACACAATACTATTAAACAATAAGCTTTATGTACTATTTTATAGATATAATATGCGCGAAAAGACATTTTTGATATACTCTAAACCAATTAAAAGCAATATCACCAAAAATATAATAATATACTAAATTATTGTATACGAACAGTATATGTGCGCATATATTATACTCTAAACCAATTAAAAGCAATATCACCAAAAATATAATAATATACTAAATTATTGTATACGAACAGTATATGTGCGCATATATATTTATATATAATGTTATGTTGTAAGATACCATTTTTAAATAATAATAAATTGTTCAATATTAAGTTTATACTCATTGTAATTTATGATTGTATTTGTTATACTATTATATACGTTAAATAGTGTTATAATTTATACAATGATATGCATGTACATCCAATGTACACACAAGCGTTTCTAGTAGTTTAAGTAAAATGTGTAACTGTATAATAGGTACCTATATGTACAGGTATAAAACGATGCGCTTATAGACCGAGATTTGTAAATCTATTTATTGTATATTGTATTATTTACGTTGTCGTTCTGTATGAAAATCTCGAACACCGGTATCAACAAAATATTATGGTCTAGAATAATGTTTGCACCAATTTCGTACACGAGATCAACACGCATGCTATACAATTTTATATTGATATATTATAATATTTATTATAATATATCCTTTGATATTTTTTATAACTAACAACTTGTATAATATATAAATATTCGATATAATTATATGTAAGCATAATTGCTGTTGCTTAACAATAGTGAAATCAACGTAAATTATATTCATAAATATATACACGATAAATTATTATATTGTTCAAATGTTTTATTTTAATCATACTTAAGGTTATATATACTAGTGTTTTCGGTCTTAAAAACGCAAAGCAACTCTTTTTAAAAATTCTGAAAATGTTCCACGTGAATACATATTATTAAAATTAGTGGGTAGGTACTTAACAAAAATTTTAGTATAACATTAGCATAAATTAAGTATATTTTTCAAAGTAAAAGTTGAATATATTTTTAATGTTAATACTCCATGTATTACAGGAGTTTTAAAAATTGAAGGTAATCTTCTGAAAAATTCAAATCGAATAAAAACGATAATTATTCAAAATCAGCTTTCAAAACATTTTTATTATTGTTGAATTTGTTTCATTATTATGGATTAGAAGAAAACATGTGGAATCGTGAAGACGATATTAAGAAATAATCGATTGAAAATCTAAATTTATAAATATCATCTCGTTTAAATCTGCATTTCCATTATATTATGATTCGAAATTCGATTGATTGCTTTTATAACATACAGAGTTATTTAACAAGCAAACCGACCACATTTTAGATTTTAATTAAGACATTTTTAAAATTCCTACTTCTGAAATGTTTAGAAAGACTATAAAAAAAATACTCTACATTTTTAAAAAACTTTTATAATATTATACGTGCTCTATACACAGGCAGTTGTCTATACATCATTAAACAGCCGGCCACCGCCGAATTACGTACCTACCTAATCATCACTTTTGGCACTTTAATCACTGTTGTGGTTTTCTTTTGTCCCCCGCAGATAGCGACTAAGAGAAATTATGGCCGAAACAGTAGCTGACGACGAGAAGGAGATGCGGAGCCGACTGCCCAGCCAGGACGAAGGATCAAGGCTGCTCGGCGAACCGGCCGAGGACGGCTTTTGTGAGCGAATCAAGCCCAAAGTGAGCCTGTGCCTGGGAACCACGGCCGTGCTGTCGTTCATGGTGTTCCTGTTCCTCGTGCCGTTCGTCGTCGACCCGGCGGTGTCCCGGCTGATCGCCCGGTACGCGCCCGAGCCCGGCACGTGCGCGCTGCATGAGCACGTGTTCGCAGCCGGCATGAGCAAGTGTACGTGGTCGTCGTGCCGGGAGGGCTGTACGTCAGCCACCACGCGGTGCCATCAGATAACTGTCAACTATTCACTAACGCCGTACCAACAATACGAACAGGCACGAAACCAAAGGGCGTATACTTAGACATTTTAACGTTTAGATGTTCTTTTTTTTAAAGATTTTTTTCTGAGTTCAAATTAACTGTACACACAGATATTATATGGCAACGAATACAATTAATGCAAAATTCAACATCAAAAGGTTACAATACACGATCATAAGTCGGTATAGGTATATGAATAACCCCGCTATCTATTGCCGATTGATCACAAATGTTTTCACATTTCATCAGTGATGGTGACTTGTGTAATGATCACAAATTACAATAATAGTTTTGATTCCAAGAATAATCACTTTTTAAACTGAAAATTAAAAAAACGATCAAGGAAGAGATAGAAAATTAAGCCTCGACTGTAACATATGAATTAAGTTAAATGTCAAAAACAATAACAAAAATATTCATAATATGAAGGTACTTTAAATAACAATTATTTTGTTATTCTATTAATTCACAGGTCACAACTTGAATAAGAAAGTATCTAAATAGCTCGACTATTCTTAACTTTAGATCGTAAAAGAAAATTAAAACATATAACAAATTGTAATGTATGTGTTCAATAGAGTTTCGGTTAACTACAAATAGACATGTTAAATTTAATTCCCAATAATCACACCTAGACGAGTAGACGACATATATATAAAACAATAGAAAAGATACTATAAAATAAATTATATTCAGAGGATAATTGAGACAAAGGCAATAAATCCCAAGGTTGTGTATTGTGTATCTGGTCATCAAACTATTGACTATTAAAGGTATCGTAATAAACTCATATATAAGCTAAGTATTATGAAAGGCTGTTTTGTGAGTAACACTATATAACGAAGATTAACGTCAAAAACAATACAATTTTAAAATTAATTAAAATGAGCTTTTGATTGTTGTGAACGAGGCGAAATGGCTAAAATATATAATACTTTTCGTCGTTACCTTAACAAAACCGCTGTAAAAATAAATAAATAATATGGTGGAGTCCAAGTCAATAAATGTATATTAATAAGTAATACTGGTAAAATCCGATCGATTTTCTTTGTTATATTAGATAAATTCCCACTAAACTCATACAGTAACAAAATATAAATTATTTTTATAAAATAATATGCGTGTATAAATAATTTAAATAAAAATGCACAAACGACAAAAAATATTATAAACTAAATCAAACTACAATGAATTTTCATTCAAATTATTTATGTACAAACTGTTTTCTATTAGTATACAACCCGAGTATCAGCTCACTAAATGTGAATGCCCATTTTTTTTTTTAAACAATACATAAAAATAAAAATAAGGTATAAACGAAATAATCTCATTCTAATCTCTGCGTGTGCATCGATCGCACTTACTCATATTCATTAGGTAATGACTTATTGTAACGATCATTATTTTATTGTGATGAGACTATAAAAGCGGATGAATTTCGATGTTTGACAAACACTTGCGGTTATACAACAAATTAGTGTAGAACACGATATAGTCCAATATAGTTATCTAATAACTGCAACCTGCAGCAGTAAATTTAAAAATCAATTGCAACTCTAATTTTCAAAATATATACCGACATGAAGTCGTAACGAAGTGTTGTGGCGTGTTTCAGGACCACATGTCTCCTGAGTCACTGGAATGGGCGGGCACGGTGGTCCGGTTTCTGGTGAACACCGAAGGGTGCGGTTACCCTCCGTTCGTCAACTGCACCACGTTCGCCTTGAAATACGGTCACATCGATTTGGAGGATATCCCAAAGTTCGATAGCATCAAAGAGCCGGTGACCCGGGAACTGTACAGGCACGGTAACGAGACTTCGATTGGGTTACCTCCACCGCCAATGTTGTTGGAAGCGTATGACAGCAAGCTGCAGACGACGGCAGTTGATCGCCGGGAGCGAGAAGTTTCTGTGGCGCCGGAAGTGGCGATGAAAGTTTTCCCGTGTTACTACAGCCGCGCTTACCCGGACAGGGTGGTGGCCGACTACGACTGGCACCACACCATCAAGACCCTGGTGGCCGCTGTGGTCATACCCTGGACGCTGTTCGTCCTGTCGTGCACGGTACTGTGTTACTGGTACTGTCCGGCGCTCAAGAGGGAGTTCATGATCGACAAGAGAAAGACGGCGGCAATCAAAAACGAAAACCCGCAACTAGTGATCAGGTGAGCATCTCTTTTTTCCTCTGTACTTTGATAATCGGCAGATCATCATGTAGGTAATGATCCTTTAAACATGTCTTCTCATCTTGTCACTATAACGACTCGTTAGCGGAATTTTAACGGCACGCAAAAATATTTTTATTCCATTCAGTATATTAGAAAATAATTATTTATTATTTCTAAAAGTTTGAAACTCACTACTTTCGGCCACAATATTTTATAGATAACTGACATTTTGATAAAAAAGTGGCTCATTCCAAATACACTTATATTTGTGTAAAAATAGGTACATGTGAAAGTTGATTTTCCACAGTGAATTATCCCAAGTCAAAAGAGAAAAAAATATATATTATTGGAAGAACAACAACAATAACTGGTATTAAAAAATTGATTATAGGTCCTATGAACATATTACTGGCACGTGAGTTTTTCTTACGACTTTGATTACAAAGTATTGGCAAGTGACCCGAAAAAGGGTCGCGACATCTCCAAAAATGGCTGTATTGTTGTCAGTGGGTGATCGCGAATTCACGACCCTAACTTTTATTCTCTAACGGAATATTACCGATGCTATATTAGGCAGGCTATGTCCTATCTATCTCTCGACAATGACGACATTATACTGTAAACCAACACTATAATAAAATAAACAAAAATGGTATGTACAATTTGTTTTACTCTCACACGCGATTAATCTGACCGCAGCGATGATGTGAACATGTTATATACGACAATAGGGCGCGTATCAAATCGTTAATCTTGTAAAATTTCGTCTACCGTCTACAGCACACGCGATTGAATCAAACCCAAATTTATACGATAAAAAAAATAATTGTTCACATAAATGTTATAACAATAATAGTTATAATAATGCTCAACGAGCCAAAAAGAAAACAAGAAAATACACTACAACGACCCGAATGAAATGTATTTCATAAAATTATTATACCACTCCTACGTCTGACATTAAATTAGAGTTACATATATTGTATACTTCTAACAACTTCATACATAGTATTCAACTTATATATTATTCATTCGACAATAACGACAATTTATTGCCGTCGACGACGCTATAATTTTAAGTTTAATGTCCGACATATCTACTCTTATTTATTTTATATTATACAGTCTGCAGGACTGTTTAAAAGATAATTTGGTAATAACATTTTTGAAAACATTCCAAACTGAAAAATAAAAATCACTGTATACAGATTTTAAATTTAATTAAGTAAAGAAATGGAAAGTTTTAAACACTATGTAAGCCCAATTCGTTTTTATTAACTTTTTTACTAAAACTGTTCAATCGGTTTTTTTAAGAATAAACAAAACTTTAACGATAAAGTAATAGGTACAGAAAATGACGAAACGGCGCAACACAATATCATTTAAACAATTTCTATATACATTTAAAATCGAAAATTAGATACAAGTATAATAATATACTAGCTGAATTATATCCGGCGTTGCCCGGAAAAACTCTTTTTAGGCAAAAATAATTATCTTTTTAAGCATAAATTAGGTATATCATTTTTAAATGTGTAGCCACATGTGTAATTTTGTTTTTTTCGTATTTACAATATTATTTAAGAATACCTTTGATTCCATCTAACTAGTACTACCACTTTCAATTCAAACGGCTACAGTTTTCCGTTAAGGTATGTTTTGCCATGACAATTAACAAATCTCAAGGACAGTTTTTGAAAGTGGCAGCAGTGGATTTAAAGAATGACTGTTTCTCTCATGGCCAATTATACGTTGCCTTTTCACGTGTAAGTTCTTCTGATAGTCAATTAATACTACTTCTCGAAGGAAGAACCAAAAATATTGTTTACAAGGAGGTATTATAAAAAATGCAAAACGGCTTTGCACAAAAAGACTGTTTTGCACACAAAAATGTTACCCATAGTATTTTAAAATAATATTGTAAAACTGTTTCTCCCATACCGTATAGCCTGTAAAGATAGTTGCTTCAATTAGATTTTTATGTGAGGTCTTAACCCGAAGTCGTGTGCCAAGTTTGTCAAGAATGTCCGAACTGCTGGTAGTACGACGAGCAAATGAAATGAACATTAGTTCACGTGCACATAAGAATGTATATTGTATAGACACCGTGGCAAGGCAATAATAGAGAAATACCTCATAAATAGAATTCGTATGTGTATTGGTTTATGTTATCGGTGAGCATTTCATCGTTCGACGATTATTATATAATAGGAGTATAATAATATTATATTGGTATATTAAGTATATTATATTGGTGTACGCGCAATGCATGAGATCATTTTTATTTATGAACTTCTCGAGACAATTCTTATTGTTGACCTTTAGACAAAAAGGATAGGTTGCAGGTAGCTGGAACCCGCCGGCCATCATGAGCCTGTGCCGTGCAGCACAATACGTATTGGTGATGAATAATTATAATTGTTAATTACTCCCCTAAAACGCAACATTTTTGAAAATCCTTTCTTGTTGCACGGTGAAAATATGAGAAGAACCTCTATTCCAAATTTCAAGTTCGTACGCTGCGTAGTTTTTGAGTTACAGCGATCAGTGACAAAGTGGTATTTGGATTTTATATGTTTAGATTTAATTTCATATCAATAAAATAATTAATACTGACTCAACAACACCTACATAATGTTCAAGGATATGATCAAGTAAACAATAATTTTTACAAACAAATTTTTTTAGCACCTGCCAATAGTTATAAAATAACTCATTACTGAGGCTTAGTTTCAAAAAAAAAAAAATGAATTCTGGATTTAAGTGTCTATAAATGTTCTTTAATTTTGTTTAACTAAAATTATAAAAATAGAAAGATAGTAATTAATGTTCATATTACACCTAATATTGAATATTTCAAATTAAAAATAAATAAATTCAAAAATAGTTGATCTTTGAATGTACCTACCATAATAATTATATTATATTAAACAAAATTCATCACTATTCTTTATTTTCAGGAGAAAATTGTCCAAACGGCCATTCAGCACAGACGAAGAAGATGGCGATTATTGATCAATAGGCCCACACATTTGCTATTTAATAATGGCTTTTTTCAGGCACAGAAGCAAATGCTAAATTTTCAGTTCACTGATTCAGTCTAACTACGTTTATATACTTACATTTGTATTCCGCTTTAACTTCACGCGGATCTAATTTCAATAATTGTGTACGCCAAAAATTATTTTCTATCTCAAAAATGTTTTTTTTTAACTTAATACGTGTAATAAGCCTACAAAAGCGAATTGCTTTAGTCATATAGGTAAATAAATTATTTTTTTATACATGTATATTTCACTTTTTATAATAATAGTTTATATAGACGTATAATTATTATAAATTATAAAATATATTATATGCTGCTTGTTGTTCATAAATAAATTGTTTTCATAATATCCTATGCATATATATATATACATACATGACTGATTATACATAATATATAAACTGTTTATCAAATAAACTATACAATATACGGTTTAAACAGTTATAAAAATAATTATTGAATTTGAATACACCCCAAACTACATCTATCACAATCCCCGCTGATGAGGCACACTTGAACGAATACGAATCGATGATATTTCAAAGAAAAAATGGGTATCATTATGATTGCACTTTATTGTGATGTATTGATGTTGTTAACCACTGCAGCAAGCATAATGCTTACATTAATTCATTGAAACGTTCAACGCGAGATCGTCTTAAACACAATCGATTTGACCCAGTACAAGAGAGGGGCTGACATGTACGGAGAGAAAAAACTTCCACCAGGGTTCGTTGTGGTTGGGACCCTTTCCCGCTGGCGGCATCGAATAAACAGGGGAGTGTCACTCTATCGGAATTACGTGTTCCGTTCAAATATGTTTTCGTAATGCAACAGTTTTCGACTAGACATCTATCGGCATACATGTACGGGTAAATTAAAATCTCACAATCGACATGTAACAACTGAAACCGATCGAAACACTTTCCCAGGGATAATATATTATATGCAACGGCAAAAAAAAACCGGATGAACAAAAATTCCGATCAAAATATATTTCTATTTTGATATGCTCCAAAACATACGACGGGATACTCAAGAAACGAACAAAACTGTGAGTATACACCATTATATGTTTACAATTATCTATAATATACGTATTTTGTGTGCGTGTGTGTATTTTTGTGACTTGTGTGTATACTGATAGGTGGTGTATCTGTGCAATATGAGGGCCACATGATAGTATTTTAATCACGAGCATACCCTGTGTTATCAATATTATCATCTTTTAATGTCGAATAAGTGAAAAAGTGATTAACACGCTCACTATCAATTGTGTAATTTCGACGATGAAAATATACCCGTCATATTAATCTAAATTATGTAATTTAATCTAATTCGTAAAAAAACTAGTATAAATAAATAAAATAAATAAATAGTGTTGTAAATGTAATCCCTGGTCAAAACGCACGTTATATTTATTTCTTGAGCATATATTTTGAGAATGTTTATCTATATTTTAGTTCAATTTACTAATATAAATTGTAATCATATTTTTCTAATATTTTTTTTAAATTAAATTTAATCAATAGATTTATTGTAAGAAATTGACGATCGTGAAAAAGCCATAGAAGTTCAGAGGCACATTCTTTCTAGATTGTTATTTTCATCAATATCACTTATCGATAATTAAAAATTCGGATAAAGCATACCTATTAGGTAATATTATTGATTGTTACCTTAAAACACAGAACAATAATAATTTAAATAATATAATTATATAAATAGACAAATGTAGTCTTGATAAAAGTTATTTCAAAGTATTTATGCTTATTAATATTTCTAAGTGTATTTAGAAAAAAAAACTGAAATGTTTGCAAACTAAAAATGTTTAAGATTATTTTGTTCATATTTAGAGGTATTGAGGAAATATGTAAGTTTATAGTAAGTGAAATTCACAGCCACAGTTTAAGTAAAAACATATTTTAAATTTCAAGATAAAATACTTTTTGTATCTCTAAAGCCTAAAAAATATAATTTTCACCTTTTAAAGAATAACAATGTTACTTTTCAGTCTCATTTTTACACTATTTTTTCGTATACATAGAAAGTTCTTAATAAGAACCATAAAAGAAAAGTTTGTGAACCACCCGACAATGCTGTCACCAAGAAATTTTGATAAGTTTCCATAATAATAAGAACCAACAAAGTTTAACATAAATAATTCGTTTACCCGTATACAAAATTTAGTGCATACAAAAGAGAGTATATGAATTCTTTATAAAGTTTACATTTACAATGATCGACATCAGCTTATTAAGTTCAATTTAATAATAATAATTTCATAATATCACAATATACCATATTTCAGAGAGAAATAATAGTAATACAATATTTAAATTAAAAGTTGTTTAGTATTAATTAAATTTTAAACAAATCTTATTTATTTCAGTAATTATTGACTGTTGCAAATCTGCGTACTTAAGTTTTCGTTAAAAAAATGTACATGAGCGATTGAAGGAAATGTATGAATTAATTATATACGTACCTATAGGCAATTGAATGTTAATTATAAATTGGTTTTAATTTTAAAGAATGGTAGAAATAACATGAATATACCTAATATAAATAAATTGTAAGAAATTAATGTAAATGTAAACATGTAACGCCGGCTAATAACCTAGCAGTTGATGCCTTAAACAATTAATAAAAATAAATAAATAAATAAATAAATTGTAATAGGGAATGCAGTTCGCTACTGTTTTCCATATATGCACAAAATCATTAAAGAATACCTTAATACACATTTGTACCTACTTAATAAGCTTTGAAAAGTCTATTCCAAACCATAAACATAATCGTTACTCCGTTATAATTTTCGTTTTCCGACTATACTGTTTGGGTTACTCGATTTAATTTACATAAAAGTGAAGCTTATTCTTAAAGGTCACATGTAACAATAATAATACGCTTATTATAATAAGAATTTAGGGGTCAAAAACCTGAAGCTAGCCAAATTAGATTATTTACGAACAGCAGAGCTAGTACAAAATTACAGTATACAAAATAGCTTAAAATATAATATTTTAAAACTATTATAACTATCTAATCGATTTTATAAGTAATATTATAATGTAAGAAAAATGTAAAACATATTATAATGAACAATGATTAAATGAAGAGAGACGATTTTTAACAGGAAATGGACAGTTTTTTTTAATCATTAATTTTGCTTTTTATTAGTAACGCTGCAGGTTGTAACATTTCCATTAACAAAGTAAATATAGTATACATATATGTCGACATTTAATTATTTTAAGTACCTACACAAGTAAAAAATAATTAAACAATCGATTTTTGGCTTTTAACGATTTTCAAACACTGCGCCGGTGGTAGATGCCAATCACAATAGGGTTCAATTCAACCAAACCTATAACATTTTAGTACATATTACGTACTATAATAAACAATATATTTACTTACATCTACCCCTAAACCGTTTTTAAACACGACAAATAACGATTGGAAGTATATCTAAAAACTCTATACACGGGCAATAAATAAACTTTTTCAGTTCCGTTGCACAACAGTTGCTGCTGTGTCCGTCGCGCGGCGAAAGTGAAACATATACCTAACGCAATAATAAAGACATCAGACTTGTCAGAATTTAAAAAAAAAAAATTACAAAACATAATAACAAATGATTGTGAAATATGTTATCGTCATACACATATATTGCGCTGACCGTTGGCCGTATGTCTATATTTATTACACAGGAAATCAGCGAAACTTTATCATGGCGGCCAAGGACCGAGGCGGCAACAGTGCTGGTGGCGGTGCCCGGAAGAAGAAACACGAACCGCCACCGAAGCCTATACCCGAACAGGACAGGCACATATGTGGACTGATATGCGTGTGCCAGCTAACGTTCGTGCTGAGTTCCGTTTCGCTGGTGTACCTGTCGGTGGCCATCTACGTGCCCGGCTACAGGGCTTTCAACGCGGCCATCGAGACAGTACCACTCATGTGCCAGACAATCAACTCGACGGTGTCCAACAACTGCGAGTGGGCGTCATGCGGCGAGTGGTGTCTGACGAAACCGTCGGGCAACTGTCCTCAGTACCTGGTCACGGTCCGGCACAACGGCACTGAAATAGGGGTGGAGAACTGCACGCGGCTCACGAGCGTCTCATGTCCGCAGGCAAGTTTCCAAAACTGTGAGCGGGGGTGTTGAGTTTTTGTTTGTTTTTACCCACACGCGACCGCTTCGTCGCTTTTCTCGACCTCATTATTGATACTATAAGAGTATAAAATATATTTCGACCCCGCGGTCGACTAATTTCGCCAACTTCACCATCACCAAAGCCAAAACCACCGAAACCACATGTGGTCATCGTATTTAAGCACGCCTAAAGCCGAACACATATTATCATATTTCTCATCGAAACCAGAACAAAAAACCTATATAGTCACATATGTATATATTTACTAAGGTATATGGTCTATCAAAATATTCGAATGAAACGCCGTGCATTTCGTCCATAAAAAATACGATTCCATCACGCAAATCACAAAGAGGTCGACTGTAAGGTACTATATAAGGTGTACAGAAAAAAAATTATATTTTAACTTTACATTATGTATATAATATATATATAAATTTCAGTAGGTACAATGTAATAGTTGCATAATAAACGAGACGTGGTGTAGCACGCGGCATTTCGTGATCGAATAAAATATAACCGAGACGCAATTATTATTAAAACTCCAAACGAGAATACATTTTTTCACCGAATAAAAATATAGACCCGACATATTGGCGAAGACGGAAAAAACAAAGCATGCTCGCCCATTTTTACTCCAATAATGCAGTTATTAAAAATCTGATTTTTTAAATTTATATACATATTTTAAGACCATACTTTCAAATCCTTGAAATTTTTTGAACGGCTTTAGGCGCAATCTCCAGCGGAAGATACATATTTCTGCTTTTCAATTTAGAAAATCTTTTCTGCTGTAACATGGTGTACTAAGAATAATAACAGGTCCATTATGGTAAAGGGTTTGGAAAATATAGAGGCTTTGGTGATTTTAACATTCTAGTGATGAACCCATCATCATTAATAATTTCTAAAAATGGTCCAAGTATAATAAATACTAGATCCAAAATAAATTATTACAATTTTACTATATTTTTTTTTTTTGTTTAGCAATTTGTAAAGATTACTACCCTTATTTCAAACACTTTAATAACTGAGAAACTAGTTAAAATTTTGAATTAGGTTCATAATAATTTTACAAAAATAAATACTTCACGGTAAAAAAAATGAGACGCATTAATTTTTTTATTTAAAAACCGAAATTTGTATTGCCACGGAACACTCCTGCATAAGTTACACAAAAAAGTTCAATAATTATTCAATATTTAGGTACATACTAAAAAATTCCAAAAAAAATCAGAATTAAAATAGATTTATTGCAGGACAAAATAAGAGTTGGCATGCTTGGTGAATAAACAAGAATATAACATATTATAAAATATAGCCATGTATCTACATTCTACATATATGAAAATAATGTTATATGAATTAACCAGTTAGGTTTAGCCCAAACTCTAAACAAACAAAATAAAACATGATGACACACACCAGCCCTTGGTCGACCCATCACCACTGCAAACCGGCTAATACGTGGTATTATAAATTTCGTGGTATTTTAACTTTAATACTTAAAGTCGATGGACGCATAAAACGCAACTCTACCTATAATTACTGTCAGAACTCGTTCTAACCTAACCGCGCTTTTCCGCAGGCGAATCCGGATACACTGAAACGGTACAACTGCAACAACAACAAAGAGTGTTTGGGTCTCACGGGCATCATGGCCTGTAGGCTGGGGCACTGCTCTAACATGTCAGAGCTGTACCAATGTTACTACAACAAGAGCGGATCGTCGATCGACAGCGACAAGGACAATTTGAAGCTCAACGGTTATTTCATCTGTGACAACGGGAGGTAAAAACCATGGATTCTTTCGACTCGTATACGACCTGCTGCTGCTGCTGCTGCACCACCACTGCAGACTGCAGCCATCGTCATACTACGGCAGCGGTTATATTGTGTAATAGTTCATATAAAAATATTTTTCTTTGTTTCGTTTTCAAGTTGCTTCACGATTAAATGGCCTTTTGACTGCGATCGATACTGTAACAAAATCACGACGACGGGAGTGAACGTGTTCCTGCGACTAGGGGACACGGTGCACACGGGCGACTGTCAGCGGGTGGTGGCGTACAACAAGGCCAACGGTAATGCGGCACACGGGGAACCACTTGCGACACCCAAAGAGATCTGGAGCGACGAGAACTCCACCATCGGCATATTCATGGCCAGCTGTAACAGCATAACGAGAGACAGCGTCAACTCTCTGAGGTAAGTGCGGCAGAGAACTTATTATGTGAATTCTTGAAACTTGTTTTTCATATGCTGGCTGTTATCTGCAGGGCCTCCGACTGCATCAACGGCACTGTGCTCGAAGAATCGCAAATGCCGCAACTGTTCATCAACTTCACTACGTTCTGGACGATATACGAAGCAAGCGATCGGCCTCTCGATGAGACCAACACGTTCGTACCCGCGCAATCCGCCCTCACTGTCTACAACTCTACCAGACTGTACATCAACCAGCAAGGGTGCGTGAACACGTTGCGCAACGAGTGTAGAGACTTCAGCATCACACATGGCCGAGCCGGCGATAACCACACGGCCCTGAGCCGGTTCCCGTGTTTTTATACTAAGGTAACTTGGTAGTCGCGTAATTTATTCATTATTATATCATTGGTTTTCCGAACTGTAATAAAGCTCCATATCCAAGGTTCCGGCCACATACGATATTATACATAAATATGTAGACGGGTAAGGTAGGATTTGTGCAGTCTAGAGCAGAGGGGCCTGTTAGTCTTTTTTATTAGGTATATTTAAGAAGCAGACAAACAAAATATGATATGTATCAAATCTATGATTTCTAACTGAAATAGTTTTTTTTTTTTCTACTAAAAGGTTAGTGGTTTTTAAATGTATACATATAATATGCACGTTTCGAACGGCCATGGAAAATTATCGCTATTGAAAACGTATGAAAACAAAAGTTTCTAAAACGGTTGCCAGAAAGATGACAACGACTATGTTTAATCGGCGATAATAAATATTAACGATATTGTATGAATATAATATATGAATGTGCCCAATGTATACTTGTTGCCTGCGTTAGTCCGTTTTCGATTAAGTATACTCAACATAATTATATAATACACATCATAAATTGTTCTGTTTTTTTATCGTTGTGTTAAATACAGGCGTATATGTCAGTTAATAAAAACGTAACAATTCCGACGAATGCGTATTCATGAAAAATGGATCAATAATTATTTTTTCAACCCATGTTAAACAAACATCTGTATTTGTTTAGCTTGTAACAAATCAATTTTCGCGATGAAAGATTACAATATAACACAAAATTATAATACTAAAAATATAGCAAAATTAGATGTTATGCTACCCTTGAAGGTTAGACTTGATGAAATTGCATTTCATTACACAATAATTCTAATGTTTTAATTATGTGTGCAACCTTCGGAATTTTCGTAAAATAAAAAGTGGCCCGTTTCCCAAAAAAGTTGATGACTCATTGGCTAGAGAGACTCTAGAGGCTAATCGAGTAAACAAGATTTAAATTCACCCCACGACAGTAAGATCAGTCGAAAATCCACTTTCCGTGTTTTCGCGACGGAATTAAATTTTAGGTTTCAGTGACTTTTCTGTAACTTTTCACAACGGTTAACGATCGAACACCTGCGTTGTTCACTGTTGTTGATTGTTGTTGTTGCTGTTGTTGATACAGAACGATTCGTTCTCGGCGCTGGCCCGTTTTGACTTGAACAAGACGTGGTGGGAACTGATGGTGGGCGTCACCGTGCCCGGCATACTGTTCGCCGTGTCGTTCCTGACGTTGCTGATCGTCCACCAGACGGTCAAGGTGGGCGACGACGCTCGCATGACTTGCCAGTGGTGCGCGGACGACGACGCTGGAGCGGCGGCCGACGAGCCGTTCATGAAGCACATCGACTATCAGGCAGCTGAGGGCGGAAGCGGCCGCAAGCACCGGAAGCGAGGCGAGCTGCAGGAGCTAAGTGTAATCGAAGCACTGGTGGCCAGGTCAGCGGACATGTCCGTTGGTGTCGACGGTAGGCGTCCGGTGGATGGCCCGGACGTGTAGAGTGACACACTTTTGCAACGTTATAACATAATGATATTATATCGTTTTGTGTTTATAAGACGGACGCGCGAAAACCGTCCGGTCAACACCTCCGCCGCCCGCACACGCGACTAAAACGGTAACGCGCGGAAATCGAACGTCAGGCCGATAATTATCAATATTATGATATTAGAACATAATATAACGATATAACAATTATAGTGTTATTATATTATCGTAATACTATTTTCATTTCGCGAACGATTCAAAAAGCTTTTGCAAACATTTTATTATATTCGGACTCAAATACATAAGTAAATAAATTATATATTATAAAGCGTTATTTTTTCTATATATACTGACTATTTCATACGCCAAGTAATAAAATAATATACGTAAGTAAGGTACGTGTGTTGAGTACACATTCGCCACGCATTATAAGAGCGGATAATATATGTTAAAAATGTATACCTAGGCAAATATTCCGACCATCAAAAATTATTCTTAAAAATTGCGTTGATCATATTATTATTATTATTATTATAATAATTGTAGTCTTTTTTTATTTAAAGACTTTTTGTAATTTTTTTTTTTACATATATTTCTAATTATTATATTATATTCACTAATATTGTTTTATTTTTAGTTTTTTTTTATTACGCTAAATAATATATTTGTATTACATTTTTATGTTTAATCACGTTTAAATAAATACTCAAATATTTTCAAAAATAAATGTAATTAAAATTTAAGCTGCAGGAATTAATTCTGACGCCACATCAATATCCATTAATATACCTACATGTCAGATATAAAATATCGCTTGTTTTCACAAAGCCAATACCTACCTTACGATTCCTGACATATTGACGTTTACATTTTGAAGCCGGCACATTTAATACTAAGTGTAGGTACCTGTACCATAAAAATAAAGTATTTTTACTGGAAATATTTAATACATTTACAATTATTACAAACAAACTGAAAATCAATAAAACTTGCTATTCTATACAACTGAAAATACGCCATATTCAAATAACGTTTATTTATGATCAAATATTATACACATACCCGCGAACACTTATTTCAATCAAGTATACATTCGATTTCGAATTTTTTGTCGGGGGTCCAATGTACCAGGGCGGCGGGCCTCGGGCTGAGGTTATTTTAGAGGCATCAGGTTAATGTTCTACATTTTCTAATTTTGTATGAAAATAAATTATTAACAACAATTATAACGGTCGAGTAAAAAATAATTTTAAGAAATTACTGACTTTTTATTTAAAATAATTAGTATTTGCACAATTAAATATAATATAAATATAATTTGAGCGTAATATATTAGCCATAATATATCATTGACAGGGAACGAAAAACAAAACATTAAGCTCTTCCTTAAAAAAAAAACGCATTAAAATCACAAGTAACCGTCATTAAAATATAAATATTTTTGATTATTTTTATAAAAAAATATTTATAACATTTTGAACTTATCTACCACTTCTTTGATGTCAATTAACTGTGCCTATACTTGATCGTTATGAAATTTTTAATTAATTAATGTCTGTCTTCTGTGGCCATTTTTCAAAAATAATAAATAAGTAACGTGTGATTTAAATTTAAAAAGCCGTCGATCACACGGTCCATAAGTGGACCATTTCTTGAAGTCGAGAGTACGAACCTCATACACACGCGACACGCCTATATGCACGATAACATTGCTAGTTCCAAGAATAAAACCTTTTATAAAATAATAGTCACGTATCGAATTCTATGTTAGCACTCACGTATGGAAGGTCACCTAGACCGTTAAAAGCTGTCACACGGTATCACAATTAGTTGGATAAAATTCTCGTCTTAAAGGCCGATTTTTTAATTTGGAAAGACACGATAGAACTACAAACAAGGCTAGACAACAAATTGTTAATATTTTAAATTATTTGCCTTATGAGCATTTCAATCTCGATATTCATTATGTATATTTATATTGCAATTGAATAAAATTCTAAGTTTTTAATATTAACTACGATACATGACTAAAAATGTCACGCGTATCGTGCACTGTATACTGTTGTCAGCTACAATAATATATACGTATAATATACGAATAATATACATTACAAGTAGATCCAGAGGTATCCTCGAGGGAATAATCCAAAGGGCATTCACCCCTTCAATATCAATTTTTTTTCTCAACATATAAATAATACATGTATAATGTATACTATAATTTATATTAAAATTACCTTCTTCCCATACCATGGAAATTGATCCAGGGACGTTACTGTTATCATTAAGTATAATTCCATGTCACTTAATAAAACGAAAAATAACAAAACAGGCTTGAATTTATAGTTACAAGCTACACGAAATGGCAAAAGTGGTGAACTTTTAGCACTGTAACTCGGGATAATAATATTAACCCCAACTGCCAACAGTAATAAATTATAGCGCTTAACGTCACGCGACATTTTGGTTTTTCCATACACCCTACTCCTCACAAATGACAGTTTGCAACAGAAATTAATTTCTTTTACGTCATGGCAGACTAGTTATTTGGAATATTTTGTCAGCTTATGTAGAAACATTAATTTATATATCTATAAGCCTTACAAAACAATAATATTTTACAGAACGCGTGTATTGTACTATTTTTAAATTTATTATTCTCAGCTTATGATTTCACTTTATTATTTTTCTAAATTCTATGTACATCATTTCTTATTATTGTACTATTATTGTACATATAAGTATACTCATCGTATTTTAATATATTGTATATCTGTACCTACATATATGTGTCGTAGGCATATAGTCAAATCAGGCATTTTATCAAATGCCTAGGCATATAGTCAAAAAATTTAATGTTTATGCAATTTCACTATCCGCCTAGACATTTAGTTAAATGCCTAGTCATTTAATTAAATGACTAGGCATTTGACTAAATGCCTATTTCATGCCAGGCAAATAATAAAAAAACATTAGCTGTGTATTATTTATTAATATGAAAAACACGTAGATACTCGTATATGAAATAATATGTTTAATTTTGTGTTAATTATTATTTAGTATTGTTTTAAAAATGAAATCATAAATATATTCAGGTAATAACTAATTAGATGTGATAGACATAAATGATAGTACGAGTATTTTGTATAGCATATATAGTCAATATAGTCTATAGTACGAGTAGTGAGTACTATATATTCTTATTAAATAAAAATAAAAGTTCCATTGGTTTTTACCTTGGAAAATTAACGTGGGTACTAGGTTGTATGAGAACCTTATCTATATTGAGTACCGTGGGACAAATTATAATCTTATCGATTATAACGACAAAAATATGACGTTACCAAAAAAGATACAGAACATGCGATTGAATTGTACAATAATTTAGTTTAGTACGTCTATTACGTTTACGTAAATCGTATGTAGTGTGATCGTGATTGCATGTAATATTGTAACATAGGTATACCAATTGACATTTTTTGTATATTTAAAATTTTGATTGTTTTTATTTGTATTTTAAAATATAATATGTCACACAGTGTATTGTTTTATGAAAAATTAAAATCAATTTACGACAACCAAGATAAAAAAAAGCCATGGAGTCAGGAAGACTACGACAAAGCTCTAAACGAAATCAATGATGCGAAATTGAATCCAGGTAAAACTAAAACTCAAAACCAATATTATTTATGTCGTAAATATGATCTGATTGAAGTAGGAAATGTTAAACATATTATTTTAAAACCAAAAACTAAAACCGAAAATATTATTTATGTTGTACCATATGAAAACTATTTTGAAAAAATCGAAGAAAGCCATAAAGCGACTGGTCATGGTGGAAGGGATAAAGTTGAGCAGAATTTAAAAAATAAATACAACATTCCTCGAATAGCAATCCAAATATTTATTAATTTGTGTACAACTTGTAACAAAAAAAAATCAAAACCTTGTAAAGGCGTCGTTATAAAACCAATATTATCGGCAGATTTTAATTCAAGAGGGCAAATTGACCTTATTGATTTCCAATCAACACCCGATGGAAATTTTAAATGGGTCATGAACTATCAGGATCACGCAACCAAATATTTATATCTTCGACCACTTACTTCAAAACGAGCCACCGAAGTTGCACACGAACTTTTAAA